>NC_092210.1:38438788-38507715 GCF_043381705.1 Parasteatoda tepidariorum | reverse complement strand
TCAGAAAAGACAGCAAAGGGGAAAAAAAGCAAGCTTCTTTCACCTAATTTGATGTCTGCATTGGATCGAACAAAAACCTCGGATCGCAGTGCTACATTTTTAATTGCAGCAACAGCCCAAACAGTTGGAATAAATGTAAGTGAAAGTACTGTTTCACGAAGTACACTTCGCAGACACAGAACAAAATTTCGAGCCCAGTTAGAGAAGGATTTGAAGCATAACTTCAAACCTGATGGTCCGCTCGTCTTCCACTGGGATGGGAAACTCATGGCTAGCATTTTTGGAGAAATGGAGGAAGTTGACCGCCTTCCTATTCTTGTCACAGGAAATGATGTGGAGAAATTACTTGGTGTGCCAAAACTGCCAGTTGGTACAGGCAAGGCAATTGCAAAAGCAGTATTTGATAGACTTAATGATTGGGAGATCATAGATAAAATTCAAGGCATGTGCTTTGACACCACATCTTGTAACACTGGTATTCACACAGGAGCATGTACATTATTGGAACAGAAGGTTGGAAAACAGCTCCTCAGTTTGGCTTGCGGGCATCATATTTATGAAATCATTATTGGTGATGTGTTTTCTGCAGTATTTGGACATTCTAGTGCACCTTGTGTTCTCATGTTTAAGAGATTCCAAAGTCACTGGAATTTTATAGACAAATCTTCTTTCAAATGTCCAGAAGAAACAATAGTACCTTCAGAAAATTGGAAACTATTAAAAGAAGAAGCTATTAAATTTGCCAAACATAATCTTACGTTTGAAACAAAATCATTGGCAAGAAATGACTACAGAGAGATTTTGGAACTGACTTTGATTTATCTTGGACAGGTGCCTCCACGTGGAGTACATTTTGCAGCACCAGGAGCATTCCATCATGCACGGTGGATGGCCAAAGTCATTTACTGTTTAAAAATATACATGTTTCGTGAACAGTTCAAGCTTACACCAAAAGAAGCTAAAGGGTTGAAACGATTTAATGATTTTAGCACACACTTGTACATGAAAGCCTGGTTTCGGTGCTCTAACGCAGCTGATGCACCTTTCATAGACTTAGAATTCTTGAAACATTTAAATTCGGTGAAAAATGAATGCAAAGAAATCTCAAAAGTTGCAAGCAATGGGTTGAAGAGGCATCTGTGGTACTTAAATGGTGACTTAGTCATGCTCAGCCTATTCAGCTGTCATGTAAGCACAGAAGATAAGGTTTTAATGGTTGATAAGTTGTTTAAAATAGATAAACACACAGAAGATGTAACCAATGCTTCTAAACGATTAAAGAAAAAAGAAATCGGAAATGTTAATGAAAAAGCATTGTATGATTTTGTTAATGAAAAATCTTGGATGATATTTAAGTCATGGAATATACAAGGCGATTTCTTACATTCGTCCCCATTAGAACGGAAGAAATTTGATTCTTACCATGATGGTGAAAAGAAAGAAAAATGTTTAAAGACAGTAAATAATTGCGCAGAAAGGGGCGTAGCGCTCATTATAGACTACAATGAACTGATAACTAAAGATGTAGAACAAAAACAATTCTTACTTCAAGTTGTGGAATCCCACAGAAAGAAATTTAAGGACACACAAAAACCCACAATTGTTCAAAATGTATGATTTTTTATTAGGATATTCTTCATATATGCTTACTAATAGATATTGTGTTGGCTCGCTCCCTTGTATTTTATGATATAAATAAGAAATATGTATATATGACTGTAGAATTCATGGTTTTTGATGGGAAAAATGTTTTTTTGTGTCATTAATTTATATGAAATGCAAAATTCCAAACTTCAAAGTCTTTGAGCTACCTCTAAATGTACTTCAAATGAGTTGAAATTTTGCATGGGGGCTTCTTTTGTCACGTGTACAAGTATTCAGGGTTAAGACCTGCACATTTTTAAAAAAAGTTTTTTTGGACCAGTCTAATACCTATACCATTTACAAATACCTATGATGACCTGGAGAAGTAATTAAAATTTACATATGTCTTTCTTTCTTGAGTTTATGATTATAACAACTATTAACTGATAAAAAATGAATATTAATCATGAATATAAGCTTATAAAGTATCTCTCTGGCTCTCCCTTACAAACAAATAAAATAAACTGTGTTTTTAAGTTCCACCTTTGAAAATTTGATTTCCGAAAATTTCTGTGATGAATGATTTTTTTAAACGTCTGGACCTTCCATCTCCGGAAACTTCAGGATCACTGTTAGTGAAAAATCCGGAAATCCGGATTTTTTCCAAAGCACAATCAGGCCTGATTATGGAATGGAAAATAAATAACATAGCTTTTTATTATTTTGAAACTACATAAAGACCAAGTTTTACATTTAATATTAAATAAGCTAGACTAAGCTAGGCACTGTAGTAGTCAAGATTTTAAAACCTTTTGATAAGGCTCTATTTCGGGAATGCAGTACCTTCAAAATATTCATTATTTCCGAATGAGTTATTTACAGCTTTCTTTAAGATTTAGTTAAAAATAGCTTACAAAAAAAGAAAAGTTTGCTAAAAGAAAAACATCAGAAGAATATGTAAGTTTTATAATTTATATCTTAAAATCAGAGAATGACACTAGCATCTTACGATATGTGAGAAGACTTGGCTCTACCATTAATGTAAAAAAGTATTTTTTTTGTAAGAAGTTTAAGTAACTATTTCACACACTTTTAAAAATAAAAAATTTAAAGGCATAAATTTAATTTTATTATTTTTAGCAGTCCAGTTTTAACTATTTTATTTCAACACTTACCTTGTTCATCTTGTAGCCTCTTTATGTGTGTAAATGATTCTTCCGCAGCCGAAATGAGACGTGCCTTTCGTTTTCTCACTCTACGTTCATATTCATGCTCCTCATAGAATCGTTCATTATGACTAGAGTCTCTACGATGAATGTCACTGCCCATGATACTACGATTTGTACAATTCATCGGACTATTAGGCACATTGTCCACGTCATACATCTTAAACCCAGGAGCAGATTTACGAGACTTGGTTGGTATTGTCTCTAAATATGGATTGTAAATTGAAAAATCTCTATAATAAAATTCTAATATCAAGGCAGCAGCTCGTTGTATACTCAGTTGGCCAATAGTATAACATCGACTTTCTCCATCTGGTGATCGGACAACTTTAATAAAATACTGAGCACTGAGTTGTCTGACTTCAATTAAAATAACAGCCAGATAATGAATAAATAATAAAGTATCTACAAGCGATACAGCAAAGAGCACAATGCTGTGGTAATCATCGTGGCGCTTTTCGACAATGCGAACACCATAGAAAAGCCAATAAGCAAATGTGAAAACAATCATCAATGCTAAAACAATTGCACGGAAAATAAATATTCTAGGAAGGGTGACTTTTGGCCTCCTAAAAAACAGAGCCCATGATCCAAATAGTAGTATTAAAAGTTTAAAAGATAAACTAATTAAAAGACCATCACACTCTGGTCCACACTTTTGGACTTTCCAATCCAATGCCTCCAATTTGGGTAAAATTACCATCGCAATTGGAGAAGCAAAGGCACAAAATGATAAGAGGGTCGTAAAAACAGTTCCAACCCACATGTGACAGTAAAAGCTAAGGCTAGTTTCATAATCTCCATTGAGTTTTGAAACATCGTCCATTGAGTCGGAATGATCACTCGTGTTACCAGTAATTGCTGTAGTATTATCACCCCAATTGTCATCTTGAGATAGTATCTGAACCTCTATGACTTCCTCATGTCCTCTATCAGTTCCATTGCTACATTTGCTTCCTAATGTTGAGTTGTGAGAGCGATCCAGTTTGGGAGTTCGATGTGAATGCTTTGAAGAACGATTTCGATAGTTATGATGATTTGAGCTACCATGAGTACTGTGAGCTCTACTACGACGAGATCGAGAAGATTGTTCACTGTAGCAAGATCGTACAGATTCAGTTTCCATGTTGGGCTTGCGAGGCAGATTTATACCTGTGCCAACATGGATATCTCCAGTCCATAAAGACATATCAGTCAATATGCAGTAGTATTCAATCAACCATCTTTAAGAACCTAAAAATTAAAAAGAATGTTAATAAAAAATTATTACATAACTGAAATATTAATCATAATACATAAAAAATATTCCTGATAGTTAATGATAAATGAATTAGAACAGTATGAAGATATGAGTGGATTTTTTTTTCTTCCTTTTTTTATTAAGAAATTTTTTAATTAAGTTTTCAATATGATGGGTGTAATCCCTTCTTATTGTTAAGGGTGAGATTAATAATAAACCAATGAAAAATTAGAGACATGCTGTATGTTGGTTATAATAATCTTTATCTAATTAATTTTTTAAAATTTAAACTTTTACACAACAATAAAATGAGATAAATATTTTTCGGTTACTTTCCAAAAATAAGCAAATAATTAAATACTAAATAACTCTTCCTTAATACACTTTCCCATACACAGAAAAATGGGAAAACTAGTTTGACAAAGTGACAATAGCGGGTCAAAATTAGGAGTTCAACAGGCATGCAATCAAATAGCTAACAATCAGTATCTAATCTTAACAATATCAGTTAGACTGTCAGAGCAGTTTTAAAAAGAAATCAATGAAAAGAAAATCTGAGAAATATTTATATTATAGAAATAAATAAAGTTTCATTTAAAACAGGTATAGGATATTTTGAATAATAAGGTAAAAAATAACAATCAAATGATTGTAATCAAGATACAGTAGAGTAATAAATATACAGTGTATATATCGTTTATACACAAATAAATTATTGGGCATTTACAAGTAGAAATTAAGGCTATAACTTTCATTTAAGAACAAATTAAATAGATAATAATTTAATGAAGCAATCAAAGAATCGACATATACCCAATGCACAGATAATTTATAGGAGAAATTGAAAATAATGCTAAGACTCCAATTACAATGCGACTTTCCTTTCAGTCAAATGTTGGATCAGTTATAACAAAAAATTGTCATTTCAAAAACTTTTTTTTTGCTTTGTTTTATCTATAAATATATGGAATCTTAATAAATGTGCATATTCATAGCTGAGTAAATGAGAAAATTTATTGTCTGTCAATGTCACAGATAGTATCTTTTCCCAACTCTGAGACTACATTTCCTCGAATTTCTTTATTATTAAGAAATCATTTTAAATGCAAATTTATTTAATTTTATATAGAAATAGAATTTTATAATTTTTGTAAATTTAGAAAGATGAATTGTATTATTTTAAAAAGGAATCTTCTTAGTAAAAAAGGACCCGAAATTTCAAAACAAAATGAAGAGGGTATTACCATACTGATACCTGTTCAAGTCAACTCTTATCACAAAGATGTTTAGGTGCCACATTTAAAGTTTATTATTTAACTAAATGAAGAGGGAAGAAATTTCAAAACAAAGTGAAGAGGGTATTACCATACTGGTACTTGTTCAAGTCAACTCTTATCACAAAGATGTTTAGGTGCCACATTTAAAGTTTATTATTTAACAAAATGAAAAGGGAAGAAATTTCAAAACAAAGTGAAGAGGATATTACCATACTAGTACCTGTTCAAGTCAACTCTTATCACAAAGTATAGGTGCCACATTTAAAGTTTATTATTTAATAATTAAAGTTAAAGAGTTTTTTCATAAAATGAGGATTATATATTGAACATAGTCCTTATAAATTGTAGACAATGATAAAACATCAAATTATTTCAGTAATCGATATTTTAAAAAATAACGCTATACCTAAGGGCGCATAATTCTTTTTTTTCTTTTTCTGTTGTTCAATCACAAGTTAAATAATCAGTTATAAATGCACAAATTTTAACAAAATTTCAAATGTCAATACATAACCTCATAGATTGTAATATTCAATGAATGCTGTTTCCAACTAAAACATGTACAGGAAGAACAATGAGTTTCATTAATAATGTGTTTTATTTCGCTAACATGATGAATGCAATTCTTACGAATATTCAGCTGGAGGGTCATTAATTTTACTGAATATCGTTGACCGATTAAATTGTTATATAACTTAGAATAACAATAAGGTAAAAAATGTTGTTTGATAAATATTTCACATAATTTAAACACATATGCAGTGATACAAGTAATTTTTACGGGAATATAACAAACAATATCGGAATTCGTTAATGAGATGTAATTTGACCGGAGGGTAATCAACTTTAGCAAGTATTGTTAAGAAATAAATATTTTTATAAAATTTTAAATAACAAAAAAAATCACTTAACATATTAAAATGTAAGGCTCTATCACACAAAAATCAGAAACATACATTACAATTGTCATCGGCATTTCTCACTCATCTTCAGGCGTCTTGTCACATTTGCGGTCGTGGAAATACAATATGGTATTTAGACAATGAATGCCCCTTTAATCCAGACAGGTATAGATAGAACATAATACATACTGTCAAATAACACATAAAAACTTCAAGTTCACGGATTCTGTCAACAGAAAGAAAGCAAACAAACAATTTCAAAGACTGTCATGGCGCGAGCAAAGGTTATCCTCGGGCAAGTTCATTAATTAGCACATTGTCTACATTTTCATGGCATTTTTGTGATGATTGGTTCAGATCTGATCAAATGAGCAAATTACTAAGTTATCAAGGACAAATTCATAATATTTAAATATTAAGTCCCATTTTCTGTCAAATTTTGATTATTTGACAGTTGACAACGATGATTTTAGTTTCGAAAACAAAACCAAAAACAAATAATTTTTATAAGCGATCTCCAAAAGTCAATGCAGATATCAAATAATTTTATTTAAATGAATAAATCAATTTTATAATGAAAAAACTCTGTTAATTAGTTATTTTAAAATAACTAAATTATATATATCAAAATATTAAGAGAAAAAGTATAAACTGTAACTGTGTTCATTACGCAATGTGTTGTCTAATTTGTTTACGTTTTGCATAGACTTAGGAATGAAAATAATAAATTTTCCTATACAATATTAATTAAAGATCGAATTTAATATAATAATAAGAGGTTGACGTACCACATTTTTATTTAAGATGTTTCGGAAACCTTATAAAGTCAAAACAAGTACTACAGTTAAAGGCTCTGACAGGTTAACTACTTTCGAAGTTTTCGTATAATGAAATTTTTTCACTATGAAATAAACCTTGTAAAAGGAAACAAAATAACACAAAAAAATTTTTAATACATCCTTAATGATTGGCCTTGTTAAAAAAAGTTGTACTACAACTATATTTTGAGCTTTAAGACAAATAAAAAAAAGCAGACATAATTTAAACTAAGTTTACTTCTCTGTTACATTTAGCAGAATTACTGTAAGAAGAAAGGCGGAATAATTTCGTATCGGTGTTTGTGCCTCAAAAATTGCCAAATTTTTGTCACAGCCGGCAATGACCTATGAGAAGCATAGAAAAAATAAATCACTAAATTGTTATAACATGTAACCACTTCCCGACAAACCATATTGTATATTTGTATGTATATATATATATTATATTTTGCACCTTATAAAACCTTTTGGCAAAGGTAATTTGCAAAAATTGGTACAAATAATTATAATATTTCTCCTTGAAACAAATATAATGAATTAAGACATTTCTATATCATGATTTGTCGCAACATTAAAGTTGCCAAAAGGGTCTTAAACTTACTATATTTTTTTTAAATAAAGGATATAGAGGTTTACCCAGAGATAGCTATGAGTTATACCTTATAAGTTGGTTCCTTTCTGTGATATTTTTTCTCTCTCCTTAGTTTCTTTCTCGCTGCCTAGAAGTTACCAAAACACAGAGCAGGATATAGATAGACAGACCTGCCACAGAGCAGGATATAAATATCTTAATAATAAAGATGTAAATTTGCAGAAATCCTCATTAAATGACAACTTAAGATTTTGAGACATGCTGCTCTAAAATTCAAATACCAAAGAGTTTACGACAACTGAACTTTTGAACCTGAAATTTGCATTTAGTTACCAAAATAAGAGTTCTTTATTTCCAGAAAAATTTTGTTACATATTTTTAGAAAAGTGGAATGTTGCTTCTAAATTCTGTTAAATAAGAATTTTTCGATGATTTTAACTCTGTTTTGATTTGTATTCTTACGAGTTAAATGTTATTATGAGTATTAACTATATTTTTAGTTCAACACAGTTTAATATATATATTCAAGACATACATGTGCAAAACAGTTAAATTTTCAAACAAAAAAATTTGAAAAGATTACAGCATTTTTTTATAGTTTTTTCTTTTAGGAATATTGTACCAAAATATTAAATAGATTTGTGTTAAAATGTAAAAGGCACTGCATTATATGTCTAGCTCCGTGACAAGTCATCTTCCAAAAAAATATGCTCAAAACGAAGATGACTGCAGAATTTCAGCTTTTACTCTAATAAGCAAATGGCGTCACAAAAGAGTAGATTGACTGGATAAAGATCTCGAGACTGGTTAAAACAATGGAGAATGAGCATTTTTAAGATCTGATATTAATGCACTATAGTTAATTACAAAATTACATTTATTATTTGGACTGTATTGATTACAAAACTTTGAATGTAATTTACTCAAAATAATGTTTCTCTTACTTTCTCTTTCTGTATCTCTAACTATGTAGTACAATTTTTAACCAATATATTGCTTAAAATTTTGGCAAAATGTTCACAAAAGATATAGTTTTGGTTGCTTTTAGGAATTTTTTAATTGGGCTGACTGGTTTTGAGTAATCCACAAAAATGTAATTATTTTGTGTCATGTTTTACTTTTTTTAAAAAATGCTGCCATTTTGTAAAAAAATATATATACTTTTACAAATCCTACATGCAACGAAAACTACATTCATATAGTTTGAAAAAAGTAACAGAATCAAATTTGGATGAATTTTTTTCAATGTAAGAATGCAGCAAGTTATAGAAAATTTTATAAAACAGTTATAAACATTATCTTGTCGAAGCTCTAAGTTTTTAAATTTTGTGTTCGGAACATGAGAAAATGAAGATTAAAATATGTAAAATAGGATAAAGAAAATGCATTAATTTTATCATTGTCGCAAAATTCTTTCTTTTTCACAGGCTTTTACTGTGTTGTTCCCCCTCAATTAAATCTTTTCAATTAAATCTCGACATATTTATTTTTCAATTTTCATTTAACGCTACTCTGTGGTTTTTTGAAAATGTCTGCTGCTTTGTGTTTTGGTAAGGTTGGCAAGTCTGGGCAAGGTAAACCTTATTATGCCACATGTATTAATCAGTTAAAAACTTTTAGCACTATTTAGTAGTTCTAACTACAAATTACAAAATTTTGTCTTAAACAGTATCAGGCAAGATAAGTTTAGATCTATCTAAAAATTATGTTACATATGCATGTATAATTTTCAAATGATCCCAAATTAAACCTTTTTAAAAATTAAAAAAATTCCTTAAAATGTTTTAATTAAAATTATACTGTTATTCTAAACTGTGAAGGTTTTAAAAAAACTGTTACCAAAAAAATTATATTAAATTTAGCAAATTGTCTTTGATATAGACATTTAATTCTTATCAACCTTATTTCTAATAGGAGAAAGCTGAAAAGTCTTGTAGAAAATCATTTTCCTTCTATACCTGCTGAAGATCTTAATGCGTTGATCCCTAATAAAGGTGAAATGAATCAGGTGAAAGCTTTAACACATTCAGGTACTATTGCTATGATCTATTATTCAGGCTTAAATCCAGTGTTCTTTCAAATTTGGGACACATGTTATCCTACATTATACACACTTTGGAAATATCCTAGTCTACTCCCAACAATAACTATGGTTCCTCCAGTGACAGAAAAAATTGCTAATGGTGCTGACTTGATGGCTCCTGGAGTTGTTGTAAGTGATTCAACAATTAAAGAAATGAATAATTTAAAAACAAAAGATGTTTGTGCTGTAAAAGTAATAGGCAATAAGGCAGCTTTTGCTGTTGGTACTGCTATGATGTCTGTAGAAGAGCTATGTATAGATGGGGTAAAAGGAAAAGCTATGTCTATAGTTCATTTTTATGGTGATTTGTTACATTTATCTGGTGAGCATCAAGAAATGCCTTTACTATTAGAGCCTGCAGAGGTTCCTAGTGATACAGAAGATGATTCATCCAAAAGTCAAAATGATGCTTCTCCTGACAAAAAAACAGATGATTCATCTTCAATGGAAATATTAAGTAATTGCAGTGAGAATAAGGTTACAAATGAAATGAATGAATTAAATCTTAATAAAGAAAGTAGGGCAGAAGAAGATATTCCTGATTATTCAATGGATGAAATACTTCTTAATTGTTTCTTGGCTGTTGTTAAAGTTTCTGGAAAGAAAATTAATCTTCCAGTTTTGACTAGTACGTTCTATGGGGCACATGTTTTAAAATCATGCCCGTCCTCGTTAACTTTAGATATTAAGAAAACAACTTATAAAAAGTTTTCTGTTTTTTTAAAGAAAATGCAGACAGAAGGTGTTATAGAAATCAAAGAACTAACCAAAGGTGTTGAAAGCATTATTTCTATCAATATGGATCGTGAAATTGTTACTTCATTTCGTCTACATCCTATTTTCAAAAAGCACTTAAAGGAAGAAAAAGAACGACTGGCAGAAGCTTCCTCTGAAGGTGTCCAGACATCATATAAATTTCCTCTAGTTACAGAACTTTATGTTATAACTGCACAAGTAAAAGAGCTTTTTACGCCTTATCAAATAAGGTATAAAATCCAAGTAATTAACTATATTAGTTATAGTTTTTTTAATGTATGATTAATATCTGTTAAATACTTGTTAATATAGGCTATAAGTATAATACATATATGTGTTGTTTTTTTTAATAGAAAATTAGGTATTTCACAATATCATTTTGCTCAAAAATCGAATTCAAAATTTAAATTTTTGTGTAAAATTTATAATTTTTTATGTAACTCTAGACTTTCATGCAAAAACTAATATAATTCTTAAATATTTTTTTCAATTTCTTAAACAGTATATGTAATAATAAACGGCTGAAATCGACACATGAATGAAATCCATTATTTATTAGTTTAAAGTCTCTGAAAAATAAAAAAGTAAAAATTTTTATTTTGAATTTTTTTTCTCTGAAACTTGAATTGATTTCATTTAAATCTAGGATAAACAAATTTTATTCTGAGAAATATTATTTTTGTGTCCAATTTCAACACTTTAATTATATATACAGTAGAGCGCCGATTATCCGAACTGCTCGGGACCGAATATGGTTCGGATAATTGGAAAGTTGTTTAAAATCTAGTGTAAAAGATTATTGTTTATGCCCTTTGAACTTTTTGTAGGCTTAGGACTGGCAGTACTATCTAAAATAGCTCTGGCGTGTTTAAAAGTTTTTTTTTTCCAATTTTTAAATATTTTTTATTTATTTTTTTAAACTTTTTTTTTTCATTTTGAGCTATTTGTATCATATTTCAGCTTTTTAGAATTTTTTTGTCAATTACTAATTTTACCACATTTTTCTTTATTTTTCATTGCAAAAGAAATCCAACAAAGACTTTTGTTTCTAAGAAGATGCTCTTCTTTGAGCAGGCATATCCCTTAATCTTTTTAAATAAATAAACTGAACTGGATCAACATCATGTTGACATTCTAGCCTGTTCATTGCAAAATCTAATGAATTGCATGCTTCTATATGAGAAGTCCAATATCTTGAACTTGATCACCTACTTCTTCCTCTTCGTCTGTCGAGTTCCGATTTTCATTCAAAATTTCAGCAACAATTTCATCATCTTCATCCGAAAGATCTACTGCTTCAGAAACTTCAGTTTAGTTTGTTTTTCTGTTAAGAATTTCATTCCAAGATTTAAGATTCCAAGCACTGTAATCACTAATCATTAACCATCAATGACAACTACCCATCCCTCAATTGTAGAACTTCAGCACTTATCTATTCATAAACTCCTTCCACATTTCAACCATTGTGGACTGTCAAAATAAAGCTGGCATTCTTGGAAAATAATTTTCAGTTGAAGAGGGCAGGGTATGTAGCTTTGACTGTATCGCAATACATGTATGTATGGCTACTATAAGAAAACTGCTAAAGAAGGTTGTAAATTAAATATGGTCTTCAGATGTAGCGGATATTATTTATTCTTCTAAATTTAGAAAGATTGTTGATAGGTTAAAAAATATTCTAAACTTAAAAAAAAAAAAATAATAATNTTCGTCTACATCCTATTTTCAAAAAGCACTTAAAGGAAGAAAAAGAACGACTAGCAGAAGCTTCCTCTGAAGGTGTCCAGACATCATATAAATTTCCTCTAGTTACGGAACTTTATGTTATAACTGCACAAGTAAAAGAGCTTTTTACGCCTTATCAAATAAGGTATAAAATACAAATAATTAACTATATTAGTTATAGTTTTTTTAATATATGATTAATATCTGTTAAACGCTTGTTAATATAGGCTATAAGTATAATACATATATGTGTTTTTTTAATGGAAAATTAGGTATTTCACAATATCATTTTGCACTAAATCGAATTCAAATTTTAAATTTTTGTGCAAAATTTATAATTTTTTATATAACGCTAGACTTTCATGCAAAAACTAATATATAATTCTTAAATATTTTTTTCAATTTCTTAAATCAGTATAATTATAAATGTATGAAATTGACATATGATCAATTATGTTGATAAATTTTTTAGACTAATTGGTATCAAAGATGCTTTCATGCAAAAACTAATTTAATTCTTAAATATTTTTTTCAATTTCTTAATCAGTATAATAATAAACGGCTTAAATCGACACATGAATGAAATCCATTAAAGCCTCTGAAAAATAAAAACTTAAAAAATTCTTGTTTTGAATTTTTTTCACTGAAACTTCAATTGATTTCATTTAAATCTAGGGTAAACAAATTTTATTCAGAGAAAGTTTATTTTTGTGTCCAATTTCAACACTTTAATTATATATATATATTAATTTATAATTTATTACTATTATATATGTATTAATTTATAATAGTTAATTAATAATGTTGAAAGTTTGTCCCACAATCAATCTTAATGTATGCGTTTTTTGGTTATTAGATTAAAACTAATTAACATTTGGATTTGTTTAACACAATAATAAAACTGCAGTTTGCATTCATTAATATAAATGCTTATTAAAACAAATTCAATAGAAAATTATTTAAACAATTAGGGTATGTTTCGGATTAATAAATACCTAACGGATACAGACTTTGCTTAGAAAAAAAGCGATAATTAGCAGAAATTACAAATTTTTAAAACTATTTTATGAAGTAAACATTGTCAGCAAATGAAGACTTTGAATTTGAGACAAAATATGCATTTTATTGAATGTTCATTATATTCTCATTTATGATTTTGAAATCATTCCTTAATTTAATTTTTCAATTTGATTTGCAACTGAACTATTCTTAAATTAAGAATCAGATTATCAAATTATCAGAACAATTTGTGTATCTTTCTGATTAATAAAGTGATGCAGACTTTGTTTTTAAAGCAATAATTAACAGGAATTAGAGATTCTTAATGCTGATTTACAAAATCAATATCATACACAAATGAAAAATTTAAATTTGAACTAAATTATAAATTTTGTTGAATGTTTATTATATTCTCATTTTGACTTTAAAATCATTCCTTGATTTAATTTTTCTATTTTATTTGTGAATTGATTTGTAACTCAAATATTCTTAGACTAAAAATTGATTTTGCCTTTAGCTTATTTATACTTTTTTTCCTGAAATTGTTTATTTATTTATTGATTTGAAATGCTCAATAAAGCAATTATGATTTTATGAAAAACAAATAAAAGTTAAACAAATTAAAGAATAATAACAAAATGTTTTGAATTTTTTGTACTTAGAAAAGGAGACACAGTGACGGCTATTACTATACGAGATGTTATGAAGAAATTCGTCAAGGAAAACTCTCTTCAAAATGAACACAATCCTAAGTAGAAAGAGTTTTTTTTTTTTAATTATATTTTATAAAATAAATGGTCTAAAAAAAACTTTTTCTAAGTTAATTTATTAATTGCCTAGTAAGTAAAAACATGTACTATATTTTTTCTACTTTATTCTACAATTTCTACTATATTTAAAATTTTGTTTGGCTAAAAACATGTATGTTCAATTACAGCTTCTTTGTATAGATTTGATATCATTGGGCTCAATAACTTTTTATGTAATTTACAGCTTGTAAAATTTTAAAATTTAATTTTCACATTACATAATGGTGGTATGCTAAACAATAAAACTCGTAAAAGATATGGTGTATCATTTAATTAATCGTACTATAAACACAAATTTACATACTCATTTGTACAGTTGAATTTATTTTCTGGTAAATTTGCGATTGTATCGTGTGAAAATAAAAGAAGTTATCAATCCAGCACAAATCATAAACAATATTCAAAAACACCAACAAACTTTTGTTTTACTCATCTTCTTGCAAATTAAAATTATGTTATATCTTTATAAGCTATGAAGTTACAACATTTAATGTCGGAAAATAGTTTTTGTGTGTAATCTTCAATTTTACAGAATAAGTATTCCTTTCTCTTTCATATGTAGTAGTGTTTTTCTTTTATGGTCCTTAACTCACCAAACTTGATAAAAATAGTATGCTTAATCAGCAATTATCATGCCACACCTGTCCTATAACTAAATGGAAGAAAGTATCAAAATAATTTCATTTTTTGTTCCATCCTTAAAATGACATATTGTCGTAACAAAATTGTAGTTTATATTAATGCAAATAAAGTGTACTTAGTAAGAAAATGTCCTATAATATAACAAATAGGAAAAAAAGTTTAAATTTGATGTTTACTTTCAATTTCTCATGTCTTATTTAAAAAAAAACTTAACTTGCAATAGGGAAGTAAACAAGAAGCAAAAATATTGCCCTTACTGTAAAAATATATATATGTATACAGTAGGGAACCGATTATCCGGAACGATCGGGACCATCGCTATTCCGGATAACTGATTTTTCCGGTTTTCTGAATCACTACAAAAAGCTGTTTTTTTTAATTAAGCCCATTTAAAAAAAATATTTGGAAATAATCTTAAAAAGAAGAAAAAACGATGAAGTAATACACTAATGATTANTAAATATGTATACAGTAGGGAACTGATTATCCGGAACGATCGGGACCATCGCTATTCTGGATAACTGATTTTTCTGGTTTTCTGAATCGCTACAAAAAGCCGTTTTTTTTTAATTGTTAAACCCATTTAAGAAACATATTTGGAAATAATCTTAAAAGGAAGGAAAAACGATGAAGTAATACACTAATGATTATTTCCATAATGATGGTAAGGTCCATAATGATCTTTCAAAAAAGAAAGAAAAATCTTATGAGGAAAAAAAATTTTTTTTTCTTCAAAAAATGGCGGGAAAATTTATCGAATTTCATTCCGGCTTTCTCGTCGCCAATAGCCCATTGTGCAGCTCTAGTGCGACGTAAATTAACAACAACAACAACAACATTCCGGCTTTCTGATTTCCGGATAACGGGTTCTGTACTGTATTTACATTGAGACTTTTTCCTCTGTTATTCTTTCTTTGTTGTGTTTTTGCAGCACAACATACTATTATTTTCACTTAGAAAATTAGAGATAAAAATTATTTAGGTTTTAATAAACTAACGCTTATGAAAGATTTAATTTGTTAACATTTTATTCAATTATGATTATTTTATCCTAGCAGCACTATTTACCTAGCAATATTGTGATAAAACAATTTAGCGATGAACATGCATTTATGTAGATTGTTTGTTTTAGTAAATATATCAATAATATTGCCGTTTTTCAAAACAAATTATATTGTATGATTCTTAATTTAAGATGCACAAAATATTATCAAATTCATTATGTTAAATATTGTAAGTGATATGTTTATTTATATTATATCATTGTTGTGTAAAAAAACTACTTTTGATTAGCTACTCCTAATTTAATGATGCTTTCTGCATTTCTAATACGTATTTATTTTAGGGAAGTTGTTCTTAATCCGATTTTATGTGATTGTGTTTCAAAAAGAGGAGAAAATAGAACAACAATGCTATGGGATGAACTTTTTGATGCGTAATTATAAATAAATTTCTTAATTTATGTTAAAATTATGTGAATTTCTTTGATTATTTTAGTTTTTCATTCTGCTTATCTAAATGCTAGGACCTCTTTTTAAGGACTTTTCTGAAAATTCATAAATTTTTTTTTTATATATATATATTTTGTTTAAGTACGCAATTTTTTTAAGCATCCATTTATTTTATTAATGACTCGAGCTCTCTGTTGTTAATACCTTTTTATTCGTATCTCTAAGTATTATTTGTATTCAAAAACTCTTTTTATTAATTGTAACAATTGAAAGAAAAGTTTTATTTACTTATTTTAAAATTTCACATAATTTTAGATTTTTTTTCTTTTCATTTTGCTTTNACATGTATATATATATATATATATATATACCTTTTTTATACATACTTTTCCAGATTATTTTACAATTTTTGCATTATTGAGTTAATATGAACATTTGGAAACGTTGGATATTTTTTTTAAAGAATTTAACAGTAATTTACTTTTTTTACTAAGACCTAAAATATTTTTTCAGAGTTCTTTAAAGTTTAATAAAGTCAGCATCAAGTATATTTCCATTTTAAACCTGTATTTGATTTATAGTTGCCTTACAGAGATTTATTTTACTAACTTTTTCTGTTTAATTTAAAATTATAAACTAACTTTTTTTTAAAAAATATGAGATTAAATTTTTTTAATATTGTTATTATCAATTTTAATGTTGTTATTGTTAATTTAAAATTCATTAAATTATGTTAATACATTTTTCCCCCTTTTTAGAATAACTTCGAGGATGACCCATGCATATCAAATCGAATTTGAAGACAAAGAAGCCATTATTAAAAAAGGGAAATTAGAACCTATAAAAGTAACTGTTGATACAAGAACTGGAAATAAAAAGGTATATTGTAGTCTAACACATCTTTCTATTCACTCTACATATATTTTTCTCTTTATATTTTTGTAGTTTGTTAGAGCAAATTAAAATTTATGATTTCTTTTTCATTTAACTTTTGTTTTGAATTTTAACAACCCTATATGTTGAATTCTGATAGTTATTCTTATCAATGAAGTGTTGCAAATTTTTATTGTGTGTCTATCAATATTTTAAATTCTTTTGTTACTGTTTAAAAATAGTTATAGTACTTTAAGCTTATCAAAATATCTGTGCCCATCAGTATTATTAGCTTTTAGTTTGTTTTTTTTTTTCTTTTTTTTTTGAGATTGTTATATCTATGTAGTAATATAGTACTACAAATAAGTATTGTAAATTAGAAATAAATTATTTCTAATATATCCAATAGATACAGTTTAAATTTTTAACATCTATTTTTCATTCATATGCTTTAAAACCTTGTAAAAACATTATTGTAAGTTATAGCTATTTACTTTTTACCTTGTTTTGTTTTAAAACCAGTTTATCAATTTCTACAGGTGTTTTTTCTTTTTTTTTTCCTTCTTTTTTTTAAACATTCAATGCAAGTTTGTTGTTTTTTTCTTTCTTTTTTTACTGTTAAAAATAAATTTATTTTGAAACTATTTTAAGAAAGGAAGAAGTTCATTTATCCATTTTTATTATAGTAAGAATATGTTTTAACCTTTTTTTAAGCCAATTGAAATATTTTTTATAAATATTAAAAAAATAGTTCAATATAAAACTATTGTACTTTCTCTTACTATTTTTTAGGCTGACTCCTTTGTTTTTGCACCATCTTTTGAATTTCTGATATCTCCCCATGTTTAAAGTTTAAAACAGGGTATCCGCGCACCTGAAAAGTCATGAAAAATCATGGAAAGTCATGAATTTCAGTATTGAACAAAATTTGTCATGAAATGTCATGATTTTAACTATTTTTTTAAAAAAATCATGGAAATTCATGGATTTAGGTGTCTGAAAAATCTAATTTTTAAAATGGAATCTCCCTCCCCCCAATTTCATCCTGTTCCAAATATCTGAATTTCTAACAAAATCACCACTCAGTCATATTTTATTTGAATATAAAATGANATTGTTTTATCTATGTAGTAATATAGTACTATAAATAAGTATTGTAAATTAGAAATAAATTATTTCTAATATATCCAATAGATACAGTTTAAATTTTTAACATCTATTTTTCATTCATATGTTTTAAAACCTTGTAAAAACATTATTGTAAGTTATAGCTATTTACTTTTTACTTTGTTTAGTTTTAAAACTAGTATATAAATTTTTTACAGGTGTTTTTTTTTCTTCTTTTTTTTTCTTTCAACATTCAATACAAGTTTGTTGTTTTTTTTCTTTTTTTACTGTTGAAAATAAATTGATTTTGAAACTTTTTTAAGAAAGGAAGAAGTTCATTTATCAATTTTTTATATAGTAAGAATCTGTTTTAACCTTTTTTTAAGCCAATTAAAATCTATGTTTTTTGGGAGGGGGGGCCGGGATAGCCTAGTCGGTAGGGCGCTGGGCCCATGTCTGAGAGTTCGTGGGTTCGAACCCCGTCGGCCGAAGACCCCGTCGGCCCGTTAAATCTGTCGAGTCGCAAAAGTCCTTCATGTTCCCATAACAAATCAATACCTCTGGGGGTACTGGATTGGAGATTGATCGTTCTCTGATTCAGGTCAAAATTACGATCTGTGGATGAATGAATGGATATGTGAATTGGTCCGCCATATAAAACGGGCTGTGACGTGTGTGTAGCTGAAGTCAAATTCTTAGCCATAGGATGGCGCCACTGAAAAACAAGAAGCACACACTCTGTCTTAAGTTTGCTCGGTTTCATCAAGCAAGCTTGCCCGTGTGGCAAGTGGCATTAGAAACAACACAACAACAACAAAATATTTTTTATAAATATTAAAAAAATAGTTCAATATGAAACTATTATACTTTCTCTTAATATTTTTTTGGCTGACTCCTTTGTTTTTCCACCATCTTTTGAATTTCTGATATCTCCCCATGTTTAAGGTTTAAAAGTTCCTCAGTATAAAAAAATTTTGCATTTGCAAATTTTTTAAAAACATTTCATAAATATGGTTTAACAGTTTCATAAATATGCTTTAACGTATGCATATTAAATGCTATTAACTTAAACCATTGAAGCATTGAGCCTCAGGATAAAGTTGTATTTGAATTTCTTTAATAAACATTGATTGCACAGAGGAAAATAAGTTTTTTGATCAGAAAACCTTGCAGTATAAAGTAATGAATAAGCTGTGACTGTGTGTTCAGCTGAAGCTGTGTGTTCAGAAGATTAAAAAAAATAATAATAATAAAAATTATAAAGTTTTATATATTATTTATAAATTTGTTTTGAAAATTAAGTTTTGCAAAAAAGGGAATTTTGACATTAAAAATGATTTTTAAAAAATGAACATATCACATAAGGACTAACTTAGTAGAGTTGTTTTATACAATTAGTCAAATGTTGTTAATGTTCAGTATAATGTAAATAATGTGTTGTTAAAAAAATTCTTTATATAATTTAAAAGTACCTTGGTAGTTCATAATTCATTAACCATAATTTGTTCACAATTCACTGATTTTCATTTTAAATATTTTCAACAATGACATTAAATCTTAATATTGCAATACCATGCAGAGTTTTATATCATGTGAACCATAATACCTTTCAACAAATGCTGAAAAGTTACAGAAAATGTTGTTTTACGATGGAAGTCATGATAGATTTAATCAGTAGTAATTTTTTGTACTTATTGTAGCTCACTGTTATGTTTGAAAAAGACTTTTTCTATTGTACTTACTATTTTTAATTATTTATAAAAAAAAAATTAGAGGTAGAAGCGAGAAGGCAAAGATAGGTGATGTTACTCGCACGAGACAAGCAACGGCAAGAGAACTATTACAAATGTCCATGGTATTTACAATACATAATTTGCATATTTTCAATGCTATTGAAAATTATATTAAAACAAACTGCTGACAATTTACTAAAAATTTTAAGAAATGCAAATTACAACTTGTTAAAAAGTCTTGATGTTGCAACCAATGAATATGTTATCTAGCAATGTGCCACACAATTATTACAAGAGGTAGATAAAGATAAACCCCGATGTGAATAAAATTTAATTTGGTGAGTTACATTAGCAATTTGACGCTTTCAATACTGTCAATCCACAGAATGTCACAAGGTCGATAAAGGTCTTTGAATTTTCCCTTTTTTACTCGATTTTCTTCCATGCTTGTTAAACACCAGACTTGTGTAAGCCCTTACAAAAATTTAAAGTATTTTTGAGGTGTTAAGGTTGATTTGAGGTTTATTTGAAGTTGACTTTAAAAACAACCTTAAAAAGCAAACCTCCCGAGGCTTATAATCAAGGTGTATGAAGTTGTTTTATTTACACTTTAGGATGTTTTGAGGTTGATAGAAATCTACCGTAGAACAACCAGCATAGAGAGTTTGTTTTTAAGGTATATATGTTATTTTTTCTGCACTGTAAGCAAATAAGTATATTTGAGATGTCAATAATTTCCCCCGATTTCAACTAAAAGTGTTACTGAGCTATAAAGGAAGTTGATTTGATGATGTATAAATAAGGCTGATATTTAGGTTTATTGATCAGGTTATTTTTGGTGCAAAACATAAGTCTAATTTTCTACCTCCAGTGTATTTTTTTACATTTGTCAACCTCAAAACCACCTCAACTCATTAATTTTTTTGTAAGGAGATTTTTTTTTTTAAATATTACTGAATTTTTTTTATGGTTCTTAATCTACTAAACCATGATTCCTAGCAATTCCAAACCAAAAATAATCTATGTGTTTTATTTATTTTAAGAAAAATTACTAAATTATTTACTAAATCTGATATTATATTTACAACAGCACTTGATAGGTTTAATTTCATTATATTAGTACATTTAAAATTTAAAAACTTAATTATTTACGAAGCGCTTCCGAATTTGATAAAGTTTTGTTCACTTACTAAAATAGCTCTATAATCAATATTTAGCAGTTGTTTTCATATGCAATATTCAAAGCAACTATTTAGTTTTAATAGTATGTTAAAGGAAAGATTTGTTTTATTTAACTACATTGCTGTGAAAATTCTTATTTGGTAAATGTTCATAAGAGAGTTTTAGTCAAGATATAATAATGTTTTAACATAATTATTTAACTTTTAGGTAACTCTAATTCAGAACTTGGAAATATATGGTATAAAACCAGAATTACTTGCCCAACATGTTGCTGTAGCATGTGCAGCTAGTACTTCTATAACTCCTACACAAAATGCTAAGGGAACATTGGTGCTTATTCAAGGAAATCAAGTTCGTTATCTTCAAAAACTCTTTTTAGGTAAGTGTTAGATCTTGCTTACAGAACTTGTTTTACCTTACCTGAGCTTTTCATATATTCATTTGCTTTTTTATATTTAGCTTGATAAAAGCTGTGGCTTTATTATTGATTCAGTTTTTTTTTAACCTGTTTTTACTTGAATTCTCTAATTATTAGACTTTTTCTTGGTGTAAGGGAAGAAATAAATTAATATTTCACTTGTCATAGTAAAGTAGGAATTTNTATTCTAAAAAATAGAAATCGAAAGAATTTTGTAAAAGGGAGGGAAACTCTAAAAATTTGTAAATACTCAATGACAAAACAAAAAACCATTAAGAAATGCAATACTTCAGAATAATTGAATATATTCAAGTGTTTAAAAGCAAATTATAATAACATGCAATAACAAAAATCCATTTCAAGAAATAACAGAAATCCACTTCAAAAAGAAATTATTCAATTTTTATCAGGACTTTTATGACCCAACGGGACTTCAAAGTCCCAAAAGAACAATAATACGTCATGTTAGAAAATTTTTACTTAGATGGTTATGTTTTGAATTAAAATTACAAGAAAGTTCATAAAGAATAGGCAAAAAAATATAAAGTACTTACCAATAAATATTCTGTTGTTACGAAGCTTGGAAGTACGTCAGTAATTTTCCAGCAAAATGGCAGTTCAAACTGAGCGCATGACTAAAGTGTTCACTCATATCCACGCGGAACAAATCGTTTTATATAGTGCTGCCATCTACTGATCATTAGAAGAAGGTTTAAATGAAAGAACTTAAAAGTCCCGTTGGAATTCATGCAAGACTTTTAATTTCATTTGACTTTATATTAAGTGGGACTTACAAGTCCCGTCGAGACATAAAGGGTATTTTAAGCCAGTGCCTTCTATGAAAATTATGAAAATGCAAAGCTGTTTGTGATATAATTTTGTAATATTTAACGAGTTACTTCAATACTGCAGTGTCTAAGCTTTAAAAAATTTGCAAAAATTGAGAATTGTTCATTTCTTTTAATGATTTTCTTCTATATGAAAGTAATCTCTCCAAATTGGCAATTTTTGAAAAAAGTTAACTAGTTTTTAAAATATTTAATCTGTTTGTCCATTCTAAGAACCTGTTATATCTTTACATCAAGATGGCATATATTGTTTAAAGTAACTGCTCTGCTTCGTGTAAAAGACACTAAACGGTAAGGTAGTTTTTATTTTATTTATTTAACCTGGCAAAAGAACTTGAAAAACACTATATAAAAAGGAGAGGAGAATTAGTTTTGTACATCTATACTTGGGGTCGTCTTTATAGGAAACACAATAAGCATTACTTCACTTACAAAGAACTATCTTTTTTCTGTGAGCTGCAAATGAAATTTTGACTAGTTTGTATATGTCAACATTTTGATTTTCTAAGAACTGAACATTTAAGTAACAAAAAGTGATTAATTTTATTATGATAAAGAAAACTGATTGATTAATTTTATTATGATAAAGAAAACTGATTGATTAATTTTATTATGATAAAGGAATATGATGACAGTTGTTATTTTTCCTTAATTTATTTGCTGTTTTATAGTTTAACTAAATCTTCATGGGATCCACATCTAAAAAGGAATATGATACATAATTATCTTGATTCTTAATTCTAAAAAGTATTAAGTATGAAAAGTTGATTATTTGAAGATTTAAATTATCCAAAATAGTGGTCCCAAATATTTATTCTTACTATTTTCACAATGTCTTATTAACCTTTTATTGTAAATGGAACAGAAAATGGGTAAACTGTTACTACAATACTCATTCAATCTTGCAAAGATTTGCTTTGCTCTGAACATATAGTTATTGAGTTTCTATTGCATTTTGCGAATATATGAGCAATTTAAAAATAAGAGCTATTTAGCCAATCTACCTTGGGAAAAGTAACATTATGCTTTTTTTATCTAGCGGAAATTTGTTCATATGAGAATGTTTTAATAATTACCTTATTATGCTACTGTTTTGTGTTAACAGAATCTTGAAAACCACATTTTTTTTTAAATTTTCATTTAACAAAAACATTTTTGTTTGAAAAAATAATATATTTTACCGCATCAAAACTTTCAAAGAAAAGTTGTTTCAAAATCACTCTCATAACTTTTTCTGATTAACTTATAAATTAAAAGAGAGAAGGTGTCTTTGATAATCCATTTATAATCTTAAGGAATATTACTCTTGTCTAAGTCTATATGTTTGTTGATAAATAATTACAGGTTTTTTAACTGCAGCAGAATCCTGGTTATCAAAAATGCATAGGCTCAACGTATAAAAAAAATGAATAAATAATTCATAAAAAACCGACCGGTTCATTATGCACCAAGCGAAACATGTAAAGTAAAAGTGATGTTAAAACTCCTGAGAAGACCTAGATTTGAAAGCTACTTAAGGTTAAAAAGCTTTTAAAAAATAATGAATAAAAAGAATTTAGAATTAATGTATATCAAAATCCTGTATTGAAAACAGTTATTCATAATGATCTACTTTTCTCGTGTTTATCAAGTTGAGTGATAAAGTTGCACCTGCCAGATTTCTTTAACATATTTGATTCATTTAATTTTGATTGGTAGATGAAGTGATGTATATACAGGAGTAATGATTCGTTAATAGCACAGCTATACTTCTTTTGTTTTTTCTTGATAATAATATATATTTTAATTCATAATATATTTTGTCATTCAAAATTCACTGGAAATAAATTGTTATCAGTTATTTTAACTTCTTTTTTTCAGTTTCATTAGTAAAAAGAAGGGACTTGTTTTTTTTAATAACTGTGATCCTGCTGTAATTGTTATAACTGGCTGCCTGATTAATAGTTTTTTGTTCTTATTTCATAGATATATATAAAGTCCCAAGAAAGTATTTGCAAGGACTAGAAAATGTTCCTAAGAAAAAATGACATTCTTTATTGTTTTTAAAGAAATAATTATTCTAAGCTTAATTATTATTTATAATAAATAAAGATATTTATTTGAGAAACTCCATGAATATTGTATTATTTATATTTGATGGTCTTTACCTTTTTCTTTCTTTCTTTCTTCAAATGCTTCATATGTTAGCAGCATTCATTCATAGCAGCAAATGTGTATTAAAAATAAAAAATGTGTGTATTATACAATTACATATTGCTTTTGTAATTAGAGCACAAAATTATTGTTGACTTTTTTAAAATATTCAAATGTTGAAGGGAAAAAAAACTGATTAGCAGAGATGCATTTTGGTACCAAAATATGTGCAAAATATTTTCTCTCACCTTCTTTCTTACATTAAGGGATAATATTCATTATCCAAAAAGTTTTCTATAAAATTTATAAGCAATATTTATAGTTTATTATCAATTGTTAATGGAGTAAAATCACAAAATTTTTTGGTACATAAAGAATATGATAAATACTTATGTTTTCAATTCTATTAGGTGTTTGAAATTGAAATGTCCATCTCTTTATCTAGTTTTAAGTAGAAAGGTTAAAACGAATTATTTTTTGTTTAAAAAAATTTTTAAAGCATCCACATTTAATAGTAAATAATAGTTTTGTATTGCAGTTTTGTTTATTTTTCAGATTTTAAGCATTAACTTTTAAATGTGCAGAAAAATTTACAGAAAAATTTGAGTAAAAAAAAAAGCCATAGTTTTCATTGTATAATTTACCAAAGTGTCTGAAATCTTAATAATCCTATGAGTAACTTAAAACTATGCAAATGTTAGTGGAAGGCAAATGTCAATAATAAATATATTTATTTGAATGAATATGATACATTCTGCTAATTAAATGCCTTAGGTTTGCTAAACTTTTTTTTTCTTCAAATAACTAAGAATTTACAAAATTGGGATTAGAAAAGTTGTGTTTCTGAAGTCAATTAAAATAAGACCTTAATCAAAAAATGTTTTATTTGTAAAAATCAATCGTAAACATATAAAGTGATTTTTTAATGAATACTTGTTTAAATAATACAACATATTACAGTATACTCCAAAAAACTTGTATAATGTTTCAGAACATTTAAAATATTTTTCTCAAAATAAACTGTTTTAGTATTTTAATATAAATACGTGGGGCAAATATATTTTTTGGTATAATTAAGTTTCTCAAATAAATATGGCAATTAAACTTGACTAAGTATATTAAAAAAATTATGTTGAAAATTCCTTTAATCATTTTTTCCCAAAACAAATCAGAGTGTTTAGTATTTTTCTAATATGTAGCAAATTGTGTTTATAAAGCAGTTTTTACCATCCTTTACATAAATTTTAAACACCTGAACAAGTTTATGCAGAATTTTCTCTGTAATAGATTAAATTAAAATTGAATAAGTTGGGAAAAATTAGCTGTATGGGAAAGTAGCTATGAAAAATAAAAAAATAAGAAAAATTCTACTCAAATACTCAGAGAGTTATTTATATTTAAAATAGATTTATTCTTATGGCCTAAAACTTCTTCCTTTTCATTATTTTAAAGCTTCTAATTTAAATTTTATTTGTTATTTTAAATCTTCATAAAAAATGAATTTTCGTAAAAATATTCTTGCACTAATACTCAGAGGTTTAATATATGAAAAAATAGACATATTCTCTTGCCCTAAGACTTCTTTCTTTACCTTATTTAAGAAATTTTAAATTTTGTCTTTTTTCTTTTTTTTTTTAAATTTTGACATCAATAAAAAAAGTGTATTCTAAAGAATAGTAGTTTTTAAAAGTTGTACCATTAAAGAGAAAATTGATGTATTTTCAATGTTTTTTTTTTTTTTTTTTTGTACCTTTTTAGAAAAGAATATACAAACATTTTCATTATGTAAACACAAATTTCTTCTTTTCAATATTGAAAAGTGAATCTAGTTTTACTGCATCTTCTTTGAAGACTCCTTCTAGCCACTTGAGCTAATTCATGACATAGATTTAAAAATTTGATTGCTTACAGATTTTAATTTATAACTTCAAAGTTGTGTTTTTTTATTTACATGGGTTTTGACGATAAGTGAAATGAAAGCCTCTTGCATTGCGAACTCCATTGGAGACAAATCTCACTAGGAATGGCCCAGGTGTAGAATCTAGAAATAAAAGTAAATGTACAATAATGGAGAGAAAAAAAGCCTGTATCAAGCATAGATGAAAATAAGCATGCTGTTTTATTCGTGATAAACAAGTATTGCCATCATTAGTATCAAAACACATAATTTAAAATCTATTATTATAGAACTTCTGGGATTAGCACTGATGATAGCACTTGTTACAGACATTAAATTATTTTTGGATTCATAATTTTCTACTATTTTACATCTATATATTTTTCAACATCTTGCGATTTAACATAATATGTAATAGGCTGTTAAAAAATAACCACACTGCCAAAAAGTTTCTATCAAGCACACTTCAAAATTTTTTTAAAGTATTCAAATGAAACCTAAAATTCATTGATTGATAAAAAATGATTGAGATCAATTTCTGAGAACTTGGGGTTTTCAATGTGCTATGGAATAGGGGGATTATTCACTAATTAATTTTGTTAAGTTATAAGTTTGGAGTTCCTATTGCCAGTTTTACTGTCTCTTTCAGATTTATATCATGTACTAGTTTTATTTTTGTCTAGTAGTATAATCTTATTGAATTAAAACTTAATTGTTACTAATATTCTATTATTTTCAAGATAATTTGATCATTTTTTTAAATTCTATATTTTCAAACTTGTTCACCTTTTAGTGCTATAATACATCAACCGTATTTTCAGTAAAAGTTTAAAATTCTTACTGTGAATCCTTATTATGTAGTATATTATATGAGTATTATAGGAGTTATAAGTCTCTGGTTCCTATTGCCAGTTTTACAGTCTCTTTCAGATTTATATTATGTACTAGTTTTATTTTTGTCTAGTAGTATAATCTTATTGAATTAAAACTGAAATGTTACTAATATTCTATTATTTTTAAAATTGATTGCTTTTTAAATTCTATATTTTCTAACTTGTTCACCTTTTAGTGGTATAATACATCAATCGTTTTTTCAGTAAAAGTTTAAAATTCTCATTGTGAATCCTTAGTATATTAAAATTGATATTTTTCATTCATGAAGTAGTATTTAAATTTAAACATTGTTAGTTAATAAATTTGTTGCTCATTAACTAGTTTTCTACCTTATTTTTCAAATGCAATATTTTAATTTTGCATGTTTTTTTCTCTATTTTTTGCATTCTTATTGTTGTTTAAAATACTAATAACAGCTCCCTGTTTTTCATTATCCTAGTTTGTGTTTATTTAATTTCTTTCTTTATTAATTCGAATTGAAAGATAACTCTTCCTTTTTATAGTAAATATCTTCTGTAAATAAATATAGTATATAGTCCTTATATAATTTATAAACTTTAAAAAACTGTGAAGTTGAAACTAAATAATTTAGCTTTTAATTATTATTCAGAAATACAAATATCAGAATCAATAGTATTAAAACATGTAATAATCTTGTGATTACAAATTAATTATATAGTTTATATTTTTTATAGAGTATTTAATATTGATCTGTGTATAGTATTAGTTTAACTGTATGTATCTTTCTGAGAGAAAATATTTTTATACCTGTAAGTATGTAGGTAGAAGTCACATTGACTTGATTAGCTATTGGTCGGTTGGCTGGTCCTGTACTTGCAACTCTACCAGAACAAACTCTTATGCCAGTGAAAAGAACATAATCATCATGGCATTCAGCTGCCACTGGACCTGTCAGTGCTGTTGCTGTGGCACTTGTTGTCCCTGGCAGTGCACCAACTGCAAAAGGAGCCACATTCCTTCCTTCTGCGGATAACTGATAAGTGATAGAACAAAAACCTGGTTCTTTTCTGATACAGATAACATAATCCATATTATTTGGATATCCTAGACCCAAAAGACTTGTTTCATCATAATTGAAGCTTTTAATAGAACCTCTTGTTCCTCTGTGGTATTGAAGGCAGTGTGGAGGTGCTAAAATGAATAAAAAGTTAGTGGTTGTGTCGACACTTTAAGTTACACATTCTCTGTATTATGTAATTAAAATGTTTTTCAAAAATTATTTTTTTTCAAATGCTATTTTTCAAGATGATAGATATTTTAGTAGTTTTGATAGTTAGCTGTCTAGGCTTAACCACCCTCCTGAAAAAACTGAACAACTCTAGTTGTAAACTCTCTAAAAAGACCTTCCAAAATGTATCCCTTTATCTTACTAATTTTAAATTCTCCAACAGATTTGTTTTGTTGGAAAAGTAAAAGGATAAGTTTTTTCCAGCCTAAGCTGCCCATTACTGTCAATGTATTCATACCTTCGCATACCCACTTTATTTTTCCATTTAAATTATCTTAATTTATTTTCATCTGTTTTTAAACGAGTTTCCCATTTATTTGAAAATTAAACAATACAATGAAAATTAAGCAATAACAGTCTTCAGTCCAGATATAGGTTTTATTTTTTGATAAATATTATTAGATCAATGGAGATGAAAATGTAATCTCGCTAAGTGCGTTATTTAAGTATGCAAGTACGCTCACCTTTCTATGGGGTGAACCGGGTACAAATCCCAGCGATGGCTGGTCGATGCAAGCTGGGTGCGGCATTCGAATCGACCAGCCATCGTTGAGATTCAAACCCGTTTCTCGTCATTGAAAGGCGAGCTCACTGAGTTAACATTTTTATCTCTAATGATCTACTAATATTTATAAAAAAGTAAAACCTATATCTTGACTGAAGGCTGTTATAGTTGTATCATTGTACTGTTTAATTGTCAAATAAGTGGTATACACGTTTAAAATTGTTTGGCCGATCGATTTGAATTCCACACCCGGCTTACATCGACTACAGTGTTCACGTAAAATATCATTAGTGGTAGATGGATCATGGGATAGAGTCCCCTTGTCAGACTAACAGTGGGAGATTTTCGTGATTTTCCTCTCGATCTAACTCAAATGCTGGTTAGATACATCAAAAAGTCCTTAAGAAGGCAAAATTTATCACAATACTTCATTCAGAAAACCCCTTGTCTTCTGGATTGTGTTCAAAATGACAAAGCTACGACGTTGAACATCGGTAGTCATAAACTCGAAATTTTGTCGGCTGTTCAACGACGGTTATAAAACAAAACAAAATAGGTCATGGATGAATTGAACTACTTATATGCATCTGATACAAAATGAAAACTGTTTTGAATAAAATATCCATTAGCGTAAAAATACATTTCATTTAGTACTTTTTCTAGGATTAGTATTTACTATTTTGATATGAAAAGCGCAAAAAAGATAATTTTATTGGTCTTCCTTTGGCAAAAAATTGAGATTAGAAGTTTATTTTAAAAACTTGAACAAAAGGTGTAGGGTTGTTATCTTGGTTTTCTTAAAAGAAAATTTTTTATAATAAACATATTTGTAGAAAAAAATCAGAAAATTGACAAAAATTTATTGAAACTGAGTAAAATATTGTATATGAAATATCTTACCTGCTTCTCTGCTTGCACATCTTACTTGAGTAGCTTTAATGTTGAATTTTCTTCCATAAGTTCCTACCATAGTCACATGCAAACTAATTGCTCCAGAGTCTTCAACATCTACATAATCTATCAATAACAAAGTTAAGTTTAAAACATGACCTTTGTAAATTTCATTGATTCTGTGTGCTATGAATTTTAAGAATGTAACATGATATGCGATATTTAATTAAAAATGTCAGAGTAAAATAAAGTTTTCTTGGAACTATGAAAAGTCAAAAGTATTTATTGATTCGTAGATAGAACAATAAGACCACATGGTTAAACATGAACAATTCGTATATCCTATAAAGCATTAAATTTTGAAAAAGTTGGCTTAAACAGCAACTGAAGCAAAAATAGAAAATATTTCGTGATGGTATTATTTTTGTATTCTTTGTTACATGTATTTATTTAATTCAGAATTAATTAAAGTAGTTCCCATTCTAATGTAATTTGTTAAAGAAATGATCATATTACAATATGATTTATAACAATGATCATAATTAGAACATATTTTATAGATTATTGAATTTCATTTTATATAATTTTTATTTTTCATTTGCCTTTTGATAGTTATTAATTCATAAGTGAAATGCTGCATGTAGTAAAGGCTTCAGTCCTTCTAATTTCTTGAAGAAAGTTGATAAAAAAAAAGTTAGTTTATTCAGTATGAAAAATTTGAAAAGAATACAGTGCTTAGACCAGCGGAAATTATTATTATTATTTTATTTTTTTTGTTGTTGCTGTGGAACACTAAATGATCGTTATTCTTTTGGCGAAACCACGAGACGCGATGCATTTCATTAGCAATTGTAAACATATAAATATCGCTGGATCATTAATTATTTAGGAAGTATGTAATGATCTAAATTTTATTAATTGGTTTGGATGAAGAATGTAATTCATGCCGTTTTATCAATATTAATCTTGAAATTGGATTTTATCTCAGACAATTGAATTCACAGGCCTGAAGCGACATCTAGTCTAGAACTTCGTTTGATTTTACAGTAAGCATAAACTAAAACTTAATGAGTATATTATGATTTCCGTTAAAGTGTAAACAAACAAGGACGAAAATTAACGATGAGAATGGTAAAACGTTGAGAAACATATTTCTGCAATGTTGAATTTGATGGTTATTTTCATTTGACACGAAATACTGATGCTATTTTTCAAAGATGCATATCCTTTTCATTATATTGTTATTTAAAAAAAAAACATTGCTTTGAATTTTCATAAAAATAACAGAAATATTAATTAATATAGGATTATTAATTGGATGTAAATTTAATTGCTGATTTCAAAAATCATAAATGATTAAAAAGAATTTCTAACTTTTGGAGCCCCTGTGACCATTCCACGGTACCCCAGAGTTTCACAGAGCACCATTTGGGAACTGCTGGCTTAGACCATAAATATAATTTTTTTTTTCTCGCAGATTAATAGGAAAAGTATAAAAATGTATTATTTAACTCTCTGCATCCATCTATCCAATTATACTTACAATGCTGCCCACTGTTTAGTCCACATATTTTTGGAATAAGATTGTTTTCATTTTGACCAGTGATCACGAGCATGTCTTGTGAGCAGTTTCCTTCAATAGGACGGGCAAGATCGAAATCTAGGAATTCTAGTTTGATTTGGCAGATGGCTTCAGAATGTTTAATGATACGCATCTTGCATGTTCCTTCTTCTTCGTATGGTTCTGGAAAACTTGGACTGCGGAAATAAGAGACCACCTCACTTGTAGATCCACCACATACTACATCAACTGAAAGTAAATGATCGTCTGATAAAGAATAGAAATCTTGGGCAAGATATATTTTATTTTTATAAAATATATTCGTAAAATCATAGTAATAAAGTAAAAGCTAATCTCAAACAAATTTTTAACGTATGTGATTAAAATAGAAAGGGTGAAAAAAGTTATCTGTGGTTTTCTGCGAGTAAATATTATGGTAATATTTTAAAATTTGCTCAAATATACTTAATAGCTTGAAAATGGCGATATCTAAACATCTATAATTTAGTACAGTTTTAGAATATAACAAATGTTTTTTTTTTTTTATAAATTGTTGTGTGTACTTTGATTTTGAATATGTTAGAACCACTAATTAATATGTTGGCTTGTGATGCGTAATATTTTGGAAATAACTCGTTCTCTAAATTTTTTTTTTTAGTGAATAATCCAGAAATAGGCCAATTAATCATTAAAAATGTATTACATTTTTAAAAAAAATGCTATCATTAAATTTAATATTACATGTGCAATTGAACTCGCCTATCTCGAACCTGTTTTTCTTTAAAAGCTCTATATTTCTAAAGCTCCCTAAATTTACAGTCTTATTTCAATATATTTTCCCTGTTTACCTAAAAAAAAAGTGTTGCCTTAAAAATCACTACGTCTTGAATTACAGTCTTTTTAACTGACCGTTTTGTTACAAAGTAAACGTTTTTTCGCTGAGCAAATAGTGAAAGTTTTTAATTGACCATTTCTTAAAACCTCAATTACTCAGAACATTTCATCTCGCTTTTTGTCGTTTTTTTCTTCTTTTCTTTTGCGAGATTTGAGCTAAGTTAGACTGTACTGGAAAAAGAAATGAAATGTGTCCTTGTTGTGAAGTAAAATTCATGTAACTTTTCAAATTATTTGAAGAAATTCATTGCAAACTTAAATGCATAAAGATTTTTCATTTATACTTATATCAGTAGTTTCTAAAAACTTTTAAAAATTCTACTCTCCAGCTTGCTATCTAGAATTGATCAATTTATTTGCCCTAGTACTTACAAATACAACAAACACCTTCTTGAGGACATCTGCCCATGGGTGTTCCTCCTGATACTACACAATCTGTTGTATCATAACATGTCCCTTGCCTGGAATCGGCTGCCTCACATGCATTGGAAACATCCGGACTTTGTTGATCACCACTTATTGGTCTTCTCAAAGAACTAAAATAGTAAGTTGCTGCTACGACGGGTTGAGATAATAGAGCTGTCAAAGATTTAAAAAAAAAAAAGTGTTCAGTTATTTTGTCAGTTAAATTTAAATAACAATTAACATTTTAAATTATAAGTAATACCATTTTATAATACAAGATAATAATATATAAATAATACAAGATGCTTATTCTACAATTTTTTTCCCTTTATAATTTGAGTTATACGAAGCATAGTCGATTATTGGCGTGGGAAACAGGGTACCAATATGTCCTCCTCAATCATAGGCGTATGCATGAGGCGTACCTCAAGGTTTGTCATGGCCCACCCTAATGCGTTTCAATACAAAAAAATTTTCTTTTTTAGCTTTCATGGTTTAAAATTCACAAAATGTATAAAAATATGATACAAAGATTAATTAACTGATCTACATTTTCATAATTTGCATTATCTCTTTATTATTATTATTATTGATTTACTTTTCTTGTTGTTGAAGTTTTTAAGTTACTCTATAGCAATAGATACAATGTGTATTCCATTTACTGTATTATGGCCGAAACAGGTCTTCATAACAGTTTCTCCACCTAAATTATCATTATAGGAAAATAAATATTTAAAAATCATTATCTGTTTATTCCATTGTAATTTTCTTTTGAGAAAAATATGTAATTGGATAATAAAAGAGTTGTGAGCATATGGATAAATGAGAAATGCGTGAACTGCTTTATGAATTCTATATTTAACCTTTATTTTAACAATTTGTAGCTTTTTAATCATTTGATTTATTTATAATTGGGATATTATAAATTAATTATAAAAGAAATAATGAGTTCCCGATCATTTTATGCTGTAATTTTGCACAAAACGAGGTCGTTTGTTTATTTTTATCTATCTTTTAAAAATTATTTTAAAGAATTTAAGCTGCTTATCTCTCTCGTTTGATAGTTTAAAATTTTAGAAATTTAAAATTAGTAAAAAGAAACGGGATACGTTCATGACTGTTTCGTGTAGTACAATTTTACGCAAAACAAGATTTTATTTTATTTAATTATTATTAATATTGTACTGTAAGTGTAAGTGCAACTGTAAGTGAAATTTCTTCAAAAATATCCTCGTGTGACCGTATTACCGTTTTTTACTTAAACTTGCCCTCTGATCAGCGCTCAAGCTGGCCTTGGGTACCGTTTTCAGTGTTTGCGAAAAATTTTATAATGCGAATTCAGTGATGTGAGTGAAAGCCCTGATTGGTGAAATACATTTTTCCCCGCGAAAACTCGCGATCGGTTCTCCCTGACACGCCAGTTTTTCGCTAAATATATTTATCCAATCAGGGTCTCAATCTTCCTTGACTGTGATCAGAGTTGCGTGAATTGTATGCAGTGAGAATGACTATACGAATATTCTTTTTTTTTTTTACAGAAATTGAAAAACGCTTGGCAACTCAACCCGCCTTGATCGTTATGCTTCCTCCTTCGCCATTTCGTTTGAATTAATGTCGTTTAAATTTAATTAAATTTGTTATTAAACTGTGACTCTTCAATTAAAATCCAAGATGAGTTACTCAAGAGGTGCTCCTAATATTGATGGAATGACTTCTTTAAAGGTGGATAACTTAACGTACCGCACTACACCTGAAGATTTAAAACGAGTTTTTGAAAAGTACGGCGATGTTGGAGATGTTTATATTCCAAGACATCCATATACCAGAGAGAGCAGAGGGTTTGCTTTTGTTCGCTTTTACGATAATCGAGATGCAGAAGACGCTATGGATTCTTTGGATGGCTATATCTTAGATGGACGTGAATTGAGAGTTCAAATGGCTAGATATGGTCGACCTGGTGATCCTAGGCGAGGTTCAAGATCAAGACGCCGGCGTTCCCGCTCCAGATCACGTAGCAGAAGCCGACGACGATCTCGCTCCAGATCTAGGTAGCAATTCTAATTATATATTGAATAGTAAAATTTGAATCTTAATTTCAGAAGTTCTCTATTCTTTGTTCATTTATTGTTTCTCTCGATTTCCAGACAATCATTCTGAATAGGTTCTTTCGTCAACTTTAACTACTTATAACGTCTTGGTTTTTAAATTCTTATAAATTTTTATTTCGTTTCAATAAAATAACTAAGCGTATAATTCTTTCAATGATTATTATTTTCTGTCTATCGAAACTGAAAGTGTTATGTTCATAATTACCTTTACAAAGGCTAATTACCTTTAAAAGGGCTTATCTAAAGGGGCTATTTGCAATGTGTACGTAATAATCATAAGGGCGACAAAAGATTATTATATTTACAGAAAATTTAAAAATGTCATTCTTTTTCATTTTCAGTCTCTAATTTTATTTATTAGTATAGTTTGAAATATAATTTTACATGTTATTTCTCTTAATTATTTGTTTGGATAAAACCTTTATAATCAATGAAAAGGAATCACTCTGAAGAATATTTTTGTAATTAATTATGTATAGATGTTTTTGTCGACCTAAGGTTTCCTTTTAAAAAAATAATTTATTTTTACAGGAGGTCCAGATCAAGATCACGATCAAGACGTCATCGTAGTCGCTCTAGAAGTCGTTCTGGTAGTCGTCATCGTCGAGATGAGAGGTAAGTTTATTCTTTCTTTTTCGCGTGCAAATGCTAATGTCGGGCTTAACTTAATTCTCTTTTCTAATGTTTTTTAAACAAGCAATTGTCTTTTTTTTTGTTGTTGTCAGATACTAAAATCCACAAGATGTATTAGTGAAAAAATTTAAAAGAAAATCAGTTAGAGCAAGTGTTAAGTCAGGGGTCTGTCCAGGGTAAATTTACTGCCGTTAAGCGGTAGTTTCACAAATTCAATTTTAGGAAAAACGGTAGTTTCACAAAATACTTTTAACATATTTTCGAAAAATATTGAAATATTTTTGAAAATATTTACTTATTTTACCAGATTTTTGTGTTGATTTTTTAATATAATTTTTAAATTTCACAAATTATGTCTAAATTTTCGCAAAATAGGTACCTCTAAAAAAAACCTAGACAGACCCCTGTATGTATTTTGTAAGATCAGAATAAGGCGTAACTGGAAAATTTATGTGGAATTTGTTATTGGTTGCAAAAATCGAGGAATCGGATATAATTGGATATAAAAAGTTTTTTGTTTCGTATTTTTTTAGTTAGTTAGTATAAATGTTGGCATGTGGAACTTTCTTGAATACTGTGTCAACAAAATTAGGAAAAAGAACAAAAAATGTTCTTAAACAATATGAAATAATATATTTGCTATAAGAAGAAAGTGTATACTTTTTCTTTAATGATCCTTATAGCATAGAAATTTATAAAATGCCATTTCCATATATAGTGTTTTGTCATCAATAGCAGAGAAACCGATAGATTTTGAATAGATGTGAATAAATTAAAATGTATATGAGATGAGAATAAATCGATGAAAATAGAGAATATTTAATTAAATGTGGAAAATAGATGAGGATAAATTAAAATGTAGGAGTTCTTATGTTACAAGGGCTTGTGACAGGGATGTACCGAATATTCAGTTATTGAAGTTGACTGAATAGCAACATTTTTTAGATTAAAAATCATCAATAAATATTTATGTAGAAGTAAGTTTAGTCATTGAAAGATAATCATAACTTAGATATATTATTGGTATACCTTATACCAATGAAACATGCAGGGGAAAAAACTTTAATAGTAATGTTTAAGACAATTATATATAAAGATAATTAAAAATATTTAAGATTCTGAAAACTTACACTAAAGCTGTAAAGTTGAAAAAAAGAAATAAAAAAAAATCCTATTAATTCTTAAAACAAAACTTTAATGCTTAAATGTTAGTTACAGAAGCAAAATAGAAAAAGTGAAAGTGTGAATTTTTTTGAAGCTAAGCATTTCATTTTTTCAATTTCCTTATTTTCAAGAAAAAGTGATGATTAAAGTGATTAAGTGATGATAAGTCTTATAGAAACCCTCTTAACTGCTGCCTCCTAATAAAAGCTACTTTTGAAAAAGGAAAAGGCTTGATAGAAACCAAAACTAAATATTATGTATTTTTAGAAAAAATGAACTTAAAAGAATTAAGTCGTTAGAAATGCTCTGTAATAAATGTTGTCTTGATAAATTTTGTTGAGGTAAGAGATATTACTGACAAAAATGTGAAATTAATATCAACCAGAGTAATATCAACCAAATTAATATCAACCATATCAATCAGACCTGACAATACATCACTTATTTATATTTTGGCACTTATCAGCAGACATAGGTAAAATAAGAAAATTTCTGTGAACTCAAAATTTCTATTAAAAAACTTTCGGCACATATTAATTAACTCTTATGACTTGTATTGGCCCTTTTGTTGCCGCTTTATTTTGGCAAAATTAATTTTAAAATCAATTTTTTTTTTTAATTTTTATATATTTTTTTTAATTTTTTATTTGGCAAAAAGCTGAAATGCTTAAAACAGAAATCCAAGAATGTTATGTGCAAAAACACTTTTTACATAATAGAAAAATATCTGAAATATGAGCAAGAAAAAGGTGTATATAGGAAGTATTTATCTACAGAATGTTATTAACACTTTAATAAAAATATTAGTGCGAGATTTTATTAATTTATTTAAATTGTGTGATTAAGAATCTATGTGTGATTTTTAAATATACGAATCTGGCGAATGCGAATCTCAGCATTTAATTTAAAAATCAGGTGATTACAAAATCTGTTTGATTTGAAATTTTGTTGTGAATCTTCAGTATTTTAAAAACTGAGGGTTGGGGTCCGCAGATAATCAGATATGATGTTGACATTTTAACTTGATTAACTTCAGTGAAAAATTTATTTTCAGACATGGAAACTATTAAAAAATTTTAACTTCTATTTAATTTCTTATTATTATAGGCATAAGATTCTTCCGACTTGGAATTTCCGACTGTTAAATTGAAGAAATTGTTAAATTGAAGAAATGCTTTGTTGAATGTGTATTTTTTTAACATTTAAAATTTTTTTTTTGTTTTACTTCAGAGATACACAACCACTTTTAGGTAGCTAATTGATCTTTTCCTCCTTTGCATTTCCTTCCTTTTAAATTACAAAGCAAATTATGGTGAATTTATCAAAACAAAAAAAATGTAGCTTAAAATTTTCTTGTCTGAAAGGTAACATTTATTTAGAAAAAGAAATTTGTTATTAATACATTATTAGATAAATGTTATGATTATTGTTGGAATTTGAAATTGTTTTGTAATTTATCTTATAACTTATGGATTTTTTTCTTTTTTTTTAGTTGATTCGTACAAATTCATAAGCAATTACATTTCATTGAAACGCTGAACCCATTGCACAAATCGAAATTAATAAAAGATTTTGATACTTAAAGAATGACTGTGAACAAGATCAGTGCCTACAGAGAGCATGACAGAGTTCCTGTTAGGAGCATTTTGCTACTTTTTCGATGCTCCCTCGTATCAAAGAGAACAAAGAACACTTGAAATCGTCAGGGAATTTTAATTTGACTCTAAAATGTGGGGAATAGTCAGGTTAATTTGCAATTTATTAAAATTAAAGAGAAAAGAAAAATTGGAAAATGCCTACATCATATAAAAATGTCACATTTTAGTAGAACTTTTGTTTCCTTCCTCATTCGATTATATTTTTTACATACAAAATCTGATATTTAATGCAGGAAATAAACAAGGCCACTTTGAGTATTGGAAGGGCACTTACCACCATTAAAATTATCAAAATCTGTAATAGATTATGTAACAACTGAATTTGAGCCTTGATTTTTAAATTACTTTTTTATGCTAATTTTTGTGTATACTTAGCAAAGTAATTTTCACTCATTATAAAAATAATAGAAAACTTTTACACTTTTGAAAATTAATTAAGCTTTGCATAGATTTGATAGACAATCTTTGCATAGATTTTCTTAAAAAAAAAGTCAACTGAAAAAATGGATTTATTGATAAACAACTCTAGAGCTTTTTTTTTTATAGGAAAACCACATTTAACAGTACATATTTATATAAATAGTATTTATTTAAAAAAAATAAATAATTGTAAAATTTAAATAACTAAAGAACTTCTTAATATGCGGAGCCCCCAAGTAAAAAATGTGAATTATTTAACTCTGGGTGCGAATATCCTGCAGATTTTAACTGTAACTAGACAACTTTAAAACATCTTACAAAAAATGAAGGAGAGACATGAAAAATTTGTTTCATTATTATAAATAACTAAATAAATCAGAAGTAGACTCTTCATTAGAACACATGTTTAAAAAAAAGAACTTTTTCCTGAAAATGAATCCTGGTCCTGAATTGCAGCTTGATTTTACAAAAGAGAAAAGGTGGGTGCATTTATTGGGGTCAAAGGAAAGATGGGGCAGGTCGCCCTTCTAAAAATGATTAGGGAGAACACTGACATTACAAATAAGGAAATCAAAGTTTTCCAATGGAAAATTACATGACCTAGATAAAATATGGTCTGAACTTTCTTTGAAGTCTTCCTGATATATCTGGATAAGTTAGCAATTTTTTTTTTTTTTTTAAATTTAGTGGGGACCCTGTTTTCTTGTATAATTTTAAATATATGTTGGATAGTTAGGGGCCAAATTATCAACCTTTGTGGGCAATTTTCGGCCCATCAGTCTTAGGTTTTGCACTACTCTTGTTTAATTTTATTCTCTTTAATTATAATTTATAATATGAAGCTTGACAGTTTGTCAGACTTTTTGTTCTTTTCCTGCATTCATGCTTGTTATGTAAAATAATTTATCTAGTAAATGTATCTAACATATAGTATTAGGTTATGGCAGGGATGGCGAACCAGTGGCACACGTGCCATTTATGGCACGCGACACAATATTTTGGGCACGCCACCAATCACAAAGTTTACTATGAAGCATATTAACAATTCAATTAAAATTCACAACAAAAGAACAATTAATGCCAAAAAAGCAATTAATAACCATAAAAAAACAAGCGAAGAATAAATAGCTAGCAAAAAAAATAACAATTCTGCTTAAACTAACATCTTATAACCCTAATATAAGTTATTTGTCATTTAATCTGCAACAACGGAAGTCACACTGATGTTACTTTAAGTTGAATTACGCGTATAACTGAGACGTTACGAAAGTTGAGAATTGCATTTTTGTGAAAGATAGTATTTAGTATTATTATTTACCCAATTTGAGAGTTTTGAGTTGATAGTATTTAGTATTATTATTTACCCAATAATCACGAAATCAAAACTAATTGTCGGCACGTCTATGACCTCATTAAAATATATTTTAGAAAAAATGGCACGTTGGGGCATGAAGGTTCGCCACCCCTGGGTTATGGTATTTGTTTATTACTGGACATGATTTAATTACATATATTTTTTCAGATCTAGATCTGATAGTGCTGGGAAAAAGAAGAGAGATAGTAAGTCCAAAAGCCGATCTAGGAGCATAAGTAGAGATAAAAATGGTGAAAGGGAAAGAAGTTTAAGTCGAAGCAAGTCTCGAAGTAGAAGCAGAAGTGCAAGCCTTGATAAGGAAGTCAAGAATGATATTGACTTGAGAGATGGAAGCCGAAGTCGATCTCACAGCATTGAAGCTGAAATTTAAGCTCCATTAGTAACCACAAGAATTCATCTGTCATCTTCTAAAATGTGAAAGTGCAGCCCTTTTTTAAAGGTTATAATTTTTTTTTTATATGTACTTTTTTGGCATGAACTATCACTCCAAAAGTGTTAAAACTTTATAATTAGTTCATACATATTATTTGATATTCATGCATAATGGTTCATTTAATTTAACTACTTCGCAGCTTCGAGTAAATGTGCTAAAGGATTGATAGGTATGTTTAAAATTAAAATTGCCTGCTAATATGAATCATGTTAAAAAAAAATTTCTTGTTACTTTGTATGAAGTGTATTATGATTAAGTATTTTTTGAATAAAAGTAATGTTTTTAAATTTTGATCGTTTATCCAATATTAAATTTATGGTGGAATTTGTGTTTGTGATATAATTTAAACTGCTTGATCTGACAATTTTTGTATTGTCTGTAACCACAGGCGCAGTAGTATGCTGTAATTGGTGAGCTGTGGCAGTCACATGGTGCTGATCCTGTGGTGTGCTGTCCTGATCCTGGTCCGGTTGCTGATTAAATTCCGGGTTCCAGCGTAGCAGTTGTTCCGGGGAATATGTGGCCGAAAGTTTACCTTTCTTTCTCTTTTTGAAAATTTAACTCAAAATTTGAATGAGTTGGAACCCCATTAAATTTAAATTTTAGCCTGAAATATTTGAAGCTATTGCTTTTCAGAAAATAACAGCATGACTTGGCTGGTTTAAATAAGTGAAAATATTTCAAACATAAAGAACTTGAAATAATTTCACTGTTACCGAGATCCCGAATGTATTACGCCAAATGGTAAAGTGTGATTTTTCTTTACAATCTTTTGTATTAAGCACTTATATCTGGGACCTTATGCAAGTACAGCTAATGTGGGTTATTTGTAAGGTATGTAATTGCCTTACAAATATCCTAACAATTTCAGCTTAAGTAAATTTAGAAAATGACTGCTTTCCTTCAACCAATGTCATGTCATAAACATTAAAGTATTTGTTCCAACATTATTTAGGAATTAAACAAAGCATTACCACATTATTTGTCCTTGCATCATGTCAAAGATTTAATAAAAGTTGTTTGTTTAATTGCTAGATTCATTTTCAGGTCGAAGCAGAAAAGTTCAGTTTGTGAAGTAGTAATTTTGTAGATTGATGTCTGATTTATTAGAAAAATAAAAATTTATCAACTGTCATGAAATAAATTGTGGTAGTGTTCATTTATCATAACTAAAAGTAATTCTAAAAAAATTACTGCATATCATACACACTATTAAATTTTTTCTTCAATATGTTACATAGTTAAAGTTTGTAAATAAAGCTCGAAACAAAATTTTTTTTTTTTTATAGTTTCTTTTCATTAAATGTGTAAATCTAATAGACTGTTTTGGTTCAAACTTTTATACACTTAAAACTGTCTTCATTGACTATTCTTTCTGCTCCAATAAGTCATATGATAAAGAAAAAAGATCCATATATCTGTAATCTATAAATTGTCAATTTTGCTCATTTGTAATAGTAAAAATCTAGGAAGTGTTTTAGTATTTTTTTTTGTTATGTAATCCTCTTGTATTATTTTTTGTTTTAGTTATTTTCCAAAATGAAGGCTTGAAACTAAGAAGTGTCTATATGAAATAATAGTGCCTGTTAAAAACAATCGTGCAATATAATGGGAGAACTACATTTTTATCAAACCTGAATGTATATAAATTTTTTTTCAAGGCTCGTTCAATAGACTATTTTAGAGCATGAACCTTTTTAAATTGCATTTTTATGAAAACAAAAATCATTCATGGGCTTTTAGTCAATTCCTGTGATATAATATAATATTCGTGGGTATAAATAAGAAAAACTTATCGTGCGCAAAATTTTTATCCAATGTGATTTTACAATACATAGGATAAAAATTTTCCCTCTATCATGGAAAAAAAACTTTTTTTTTTCCATCAGAACGTTTGGACTCCTGCCTTTTATTTTAGCTTGTAGAAGATATTTTATTTTCCTGCTATTGGGACAATCCTTACAAGAACAGCTCTTGCCCCGTAAATAGGTCTTCACTAACTAAAAAGCGAATTATTATAAGGGTGTGCTCATTCTGCCTTGAAGATTTATAATTTACATAATATTGAAAAAACACTCCTTCAATATTTGCACTTATTATAAAAAAATACTGAATTCTATATCTTAATAAAATGTTTTTTTTTTTACTACACAAAAATACCGAATACATTTGTAAAAAATGTTTTAATAATTGTACACTTTATTGAAAAATGCGTCAAATGTTTTATAAAATGCGTTAATTTATTAAAATAATAAGCACAATTAAAAGCTATTTTAATTTATATAGTACTAAAAAATATTTCTATTTCAATATTTTATAATTTTTCTTTACTACATGAAAAATACTGGATACATCTAAAAATATTTCAATTATTGAAAAATGCGCAAAGTGATCTATAATTAAATTGAAATAAGTAAGGAAAAACAGCTATTCTAATAATGATCTTTCTTGTTTAAAAATTGTAAAAAATACATTCTGTTAAAACATAAGTACAATTTCATTATAGTTTTGTTTTAATACCGTTGTAATTTTTATGATCTATTACGGTCATAATTAATCTTTTGCCGTCGCTTGGCTTTTTCTGCCACTAATTCTTGAATATCTACGAAAAATTACTGAAGAAAGGCTTAAATGTGGTAATATTTTTTGAAATATTTAACCTAGCGACAATCAACAGTTTACAATCAAAAGCTACTAAAACTGTTTACTTGTAAAATTATAAGTATTTTTTATCCTTAATGGAAAAAGTTTTTAGTGATCACGCATTTACAGATTTTTCATATTCTTTCGAAGGCTTCTCAAAACTACTTTCCTTCAATCAATGTATTGTTAGGAATAATAATGAAATCAAAGTGATAAATATTTGATTTCACAGTAAGCTCAATTTATGTTACTTTGGGTGTCATTAGAAAACTTTTTTGAGTAGTATAAGGGAAAAACAAGCAAAAAAATTTATTTTCTTAAAAGAGAAATTTTGAACACCATTCATTCCAAGATCTTCCCATTGGTACCATAAATCAGAAGTAATTATATTCCGTGGTTTATCGCATCAATCTTCTGGATCTAAAAACTAGAAGCAGGGCCTGTCATTTTCCCGCGAATCTCAAGACCATTGTTTTGCGGACTTCCGCGAATTAAAAGCTTATCTGGCGAAATTTGAAAACTTTTGCTAAATCCGATTAACGAGACGTTTACATACATGCGATTTTTCCACAAATTTCTTTTGGTATGGAGGAGTTTTCGTTTACGCCGAAATGGGCTAATATCACGATTCTTATTCATGTGATTTAATATCAAAGATTTTCATATTTAGCTGATTTAAAAGTTGCGATTCGTATTCACGCGATTTAAAAATTGTACATTGCGATTCTTATTTACGGGATTTGAAAATCTAATATCGCATATTATATTCACGGAAGTTTTAAATCCAATGTCGCCATTCGTATTCACGCGATTTAAAAATTGTACATTGCGATTCTTATTTACGGGATTTAAAAATCTAGTATCGCAATTTATATTCACGGAAGTCTAAAATCCAATGTCGCCATTCGTATTCACTCGATTTAAAAATTGTACATTGCGACTCTTATTTACGGGATTTAAAAATCTAATATCGCAATTTATATTCACGGAAGTTTAAAGTCCAATGTCGCCATTCGTATTCACGCGGTTGTAATATCTAACATCAACTTTCGTATTTATACGTGATTTAAAAACTATGCATTCATGTTCACGCTCTCTGAAAATCATACATCGCAAAACTTATTGACGGGATTTAGAAATATATTTGCGCAATTTAAAAAAAAATCCATATAGCGATTCTTGTATGAAGTAATTTTTTCTTGAATTAGTAATATAAAGGTGCAATATTCTTCATTAGTTTAACTATAAATGCTACTTCAAAAAATTATGTTAAATATGAAACATGATTGGAATTTAAATGGATATCGATTTTTTGCTATTAAAATTTTCAGGGTTTTTCACAATTTGTGTCACAATCACCCCTGATTATTTATATTCTGGTCATTAAAAAAATTAAATTTTAGTGATTTACTTTTCAGTTAATTCGCTTGAATGTGTTTTCTTAATGAATGGTAATTCTTGCTTGAATCTACTTTGTTCTAATCACGTTATTTCCCCGATATTACAATGGGTTAATTTGCTCTCTCATATAGGTTACTTAAAGGAAATAATTGAAATGTAACTGAGGAAATTTTTTTTTACATATTTATTATGTTATAATATTTTTGCATTTTAATTATTTACTTTTCTTGCACAAATAGTAGAGTTAAAAGTTGACGGTGTGCAGCCAACACAAAAACATACAAATTTCCAAAACTATGCAAACTCTTAAAATTAAATTCTTCTATTTTCTTAAAATTTAAAATTCCCCCCTCGTTCTTTAATTGCGACTCAAAAAATAAATTAAACATTTTTTCCGACCTTTTGTACGCAGCTGCCGTGGTCGTTCGAATCTAAGAATTTCCCATTAAGTGTAATTTATAACTTTCTGTAATGTTTCTCAAATAGTATATGCTCTCAAATTAGTTATTTAATGTATGAAAACTGACGAGTATGTTAGTTTTAATTCATTACTAAACTTACTCATTTGAATTTGATTGCATGGATTAAAAAAATAATTATTACTTACACATGGGAGACATTTGTATGGAATCGCCAGATTCATCTTGATATACTATTTGTTTGTCTTTGATCAAGTTGATAGCTTTTGCTCCATTTAGGGATCTAACAGAACTTTCGACCAATATTGTTGTGACATAGTGCAGAAATATGTATACTAAAACCTGCAAAATAATAAAAATAAAGGTTGAGAGATGATAGTGCTCCGGAATTCGGAAGTTTCCGGAAATCTAAGTTCCAGAAGTTTCAGAAAATCATCGATCACATTTATGTATAAAAATTCTTGAACTAGAAAAATAATCTTAAAAAATATTAGAACTAGAATTTATACTTGGCATTTCTTTCATTTGTAAATATTTTTTCTGGTAGAATAATAAACGTGATTAGAAATAAAAGTGAACTTATACATAATAATTCATTTAAATTATGCTGCATATCATTTATTTAGAATGTCATGATTTGAAAATATCAATAGTTTAAATTTATCAAAACATTAATTTTTTGAAATGCGTCATTAATTATTTTATTCAAGAAATTTTCAGGATTTTTGAGTTGGGCACATAATCACCCCTGAAGGTTCAAATGAATCATAGGCAGTTGGCTTGGTTTTTATTTATATTTATTTTTTTCTGAAACAATTGCACCAAATGCTGTGGCTATTTGTACCGGTTGACTATAAATTTTACGGTTTCTCTGAAGAATAAGAACTAGATTTATTTGAACGGAAAAAAAATTCCTGCTAGAAAATAGGAAAATTTTCTGTCATTTCCCTTTGATTCGTGTTATCACACTTCAGAAGATAGTAAAGAACTTTCAGATGATCTGATTAGTAGCTGTGTTCACAGTGGTAGAAACTGTGAGTTGGATATCGCTCTGCCTCTATACTTATTAGTAAAAAGAGAAATAAAAAAAAGCTTATATACCCTTGGAGTTGCAACTAATTGGGTGTTAAAAAAATAAGCCAGAAAAAAAAAAAAAAAAAAAANAAAAAAAAAAAAAAAAAAAAAAAAAAAAAAAAAAAAAAAAAAAACGGTAGCCATGAGTGAAAAAAAGTTCGAAGTGTTTTGTTTTATCACTTTTTTTTTTAAAATTCTCGGCCATCGTGATTTTTCTAATTTTGTTTTCCACTTTTATTTATCGTTACAGGCCCGCAGTGGACTGATCGTTAAAGACACAGTTCCCAGCAGATCACCGAAGTCAAGCATCACTGGCTTCGGTCAGTGTGCGGGTGGGTGACCACTTGGATCAGCCTGCGTAGGGACCGAGGGTGTGCGGTATGGGTCCTCGTTAAACTGTTCTACCATAAAGTGTTCGACTTCGCTTGCAGGTCGTCGGGCTACCGAAGTGGGGGTGCCATCCCCTCCGCAGAGGATCAAAATTGTGATGGCATGTCTTCGGATCATCCTCAGGGATGTTTCCCAGACCGTCACCAATAGCCCATTGTGCAGCTCTAGTGCGACGTAAATGAACAACAACAACAATTTATCGTTTGCAACTTAACGTTTTTTGTTACAATCAATTTTGTTCCTTCATTTACGCCCGTCGAGTCATCAGAATAGCTGATTTTTGAGCGCTCCTAACATCTTCGCTCTTAATTACCATTTTCGATATTTTGAAGCGAAATGAAGATTTTAAACCATCTAACTGAATGGGCAGTTGAAAATTATTTATTTAGTGAACCTCTAACTATTTATATCATTAAGAAAAGAACTTCAACCTGTTCAGAAAGTTTTACATTAAGACAAATGTTTTCACAATAAAATGTATATAAGAAAGTAAGCTTTTTGTTATTTAAAAAAGATAAAAGGAAATTAACATTGAATTTTGATTTATTCAAGAGCACAGAAAGTTAATAAAAACTCTGGCAAAAGTGAGTAAGATGCAATAGTGATTTTTTTTAAAAATAATGATTGATTTTTAGTTTTTGTACATTGATTCGTGCTGAGGTTTTAAAGTGACTAATAATCATGTGAGCTTTTGTCTTACAATTACAGAGAAGTGCTTGTTTTGTATTCATTTGCAAACGCTGTGGTTATTCGTATAATGTTGGAATTACAAAGTCTAATTTTCTGTATCTCATTTTAGGACTTCAGTTTAGAAAAAGACATCACGAATGATTCTCCATTGCTAATAATCTTATTGGCTTTCATATGCAAGATTTTTAAAATAGTGTTCAGATAAATTTAATAATTTTTTTTAAAAATGACTTAAAATAACCATGAACCATGGTGATCCTTGTTTTTATTCTTCCGTTTTTCATGCTGGTACGGCGCTTCACATGATTTCTAGTTATAGTGAAATATTTAATTTTTTTTTCTTACTTTGAGAAGTGGTGGTACATTTAGATAAAGTTTACCAAAATGATTTAAAAAATTCTTGGTAAGAAACCGACTATTTATGCCGCTATTTAAACTGCAACAATGTTTTTTTCCCCTTCACTTTAAAGAACTAAATCAGAAGTTCACAAGAATGTGTAGTTTCATACTACAAGATCCGGATGCGACTAAACTGCACCAATCTCAATGTAAAATCAACGAAAATAATTTATCAAGTTCTATAAGTCTTCCTCAAACAATATTTTAATGCTATGGATGTACAAGTTTGCTTTAATTGTAATGCTTTCTCATAATTAGTGTGTGCGATTTTTTTTTTACCAAGTATAAATCTAACATAAACAAAACATAAAACCTTTAACAGATTTTGTCAATCATTATGCATTATTGGCACTTGTGCTCTGTTTTTATAAGATTTGCTTTTAAGTGTACTTCTTATTACAACTTCAAATTCTTAGAACAGAATGTTTTGTCTGACTGATTCTGTTATTTTTTTGTGTGCGGTTTCCTGTAGTCTAACCATGTATCGAAATATAAAGAAAAATATTAGCTAAATATTTGAGTTGACTAAAAATTGTATGCAAAAATGCTTGATGACTGTATCGTAGTTGAAACCTGAAAGAGGCGCCAATTTTGCCGATGACAAACAAGTAATTGTTGAAGTAATGGAGTTTTGAGCTATCTTGGCTTTGTAAGTAATGAATTTAGTAGGAAGAAGCTGAAAAGAAAAGCTTAGCAATTTGTATTTGTTTTTTTTTTCATATTGATAATTAATGAAAATTTTTTGGTTTACTTAAGCTATGTTATGTTATTTTTCAGATAATTTAATATCTGTGAATATATTTAGATATAAAATTAATCTTAAATTCACCTTGTAAATGAATGAAAATTGGTAATTTTATTTTAAAATGAGCAATTATTCAATTTTTGACAAAAATGAATGATAACAAAAGTTTTCTCATCAGGAATCACAAATTAATATTTAAACCAGGAAAAAACCAAAAATGCTATTGAAATCAGACAAATTACAATCGAGGAAGGCAGTTGTACGAGGGGAAAAAACTTTTTTGTTTGCCAGAGGAAACAAAGAAAAGTGAAAATATAACTATTAGACAGACCTTCATGTTTTGGGCTCAAATTAAACACGTTTCAATTTCTTATAAACCCGCCTTCTTTAATTGTGATTCCTCATATTTCAATAGCTCTTTGGTTTTCCACACGTATGTTTTAATTTGTTTTACAATGTTGGGTTGACTGACTTGTGCAAATTATAAATCGTTCAGTCAAAATTTCGATGACTTCCGAATAGCTAAGGCACTTGTCTCTTGTAGAGTTTCACGCCTGATAAAAATACAAGTTTCAGTCGTTCTATGATCGTTACAAATGTAATTTATCGCTTAAGATAAATTTGTCGGCTATCGGAACTCGGACAACTTTGCGACCATCAAGGATTCTAAAATTTCTATTGCAGCTCTGTGTTTAATGACATTTTTCAGTCATTTTCGGATCATTGCAAATGTAATTTATGTCACTATTTTATCGCTAAATGTAATTCATCGCTAATCGAAATTTCGTCATCTTTCCGAGTTGTTAAAATGCTCGAAATTCAAATGGAGCTTTGAGCCTGATGCCAATATAAGTTATAATTGTTTCCTATAAATTGCGTTAGTAACATTTATCACCAATAGAAATCTTTGTCCAATTTTCGACATAAATGCACTAACATACAAAAGTAAAAAGAAGCAATGATAAAATAAAATTAAAAATGTAAAAACTATGTTTTTTAAATAAATTTGTAGAAAAGATTTTTTTCGCTGATATTCTTTTATTTGATAATCGTCGTTGAACAGTCGACTCAATTTTGGGTTTGCGACTACTAATGGTCAACTCCGTAGCCTTGTAATTTTGAACCCAATTCAGAAGACAAAGGTACTCCTGGATCAAATATTGGAGGAAATTTGCCTTCGTGGAGAACTTTTTGGTGTAACTAACCCGCAATTGCGTTACATGGAGAGGAAAACCTTCCACGGTTAGCCTAACGGCAAGGGGACTATAACCCATGATCCGTTTACCACTTAGGATATTTTACGTCAGCACTGTGGTCTGTGCGAGCCGTGCCGAATTCGTATTTCTGTCTTATAGTAAGCGAAAAACATGGGCAAATCACTTTTCTAATAAATTTCTTTTTAGATGGCCATCCCCTCCCCCCAACGTCTTTCCAAGTGATGCGCCGTGTTTAGATCAGGTAAAATAAATTATTTCCTCATTCGTAGTCTATATGAAATGCGCAATTTTTAATTGAATTTTATTATTGATGCAATAAAATTATAATTTAAAGTTCAGTAAAAACAACAGTTTTTACGTTTCAAAAAGCAATTCCTTGTACAAAAAAATATGAACACTTAAAATTTTTGGTATTCTAAGTATCTGGACCCAAATTCAGATTTTTCTATTAAAATAAACGCTTTTAAATTTAAAAAGCAGATTATGCATTCTATGTTTGATATGGTAACGATATTTCGGTTGTTTACTTTTGTAATAAAAAGCATTTGAATTAGCAGTAGAATTTATTATTTTCCTTTAATTAAAAATAATTTATAATACGTATTTTAATTAAGAACATTTTGTTCTTTATTGGTAAATTTAATTGGGAAGCGTATTAAATATATGTTAAACTTAAGCCGAAAAATAAACCTATTTTAAGTTAAGGCGCATTATATAATTTGAGAAATAAATAAATACAACGTTTGCTGAGCAATTAGATAATTTTTCATTCATTTTAAAAAATGTGAATATTTAGTAACTCGACTTATTTTAAAATTTCTCAAAAGTAATGAAAAATGCAATACTTTTTTTAAATATTTTTTTTAGCTCCTTCATTCATTCACTTTCCTTCATAACTGCAAAAAATGATAAATAAAAAAAATACTTCCTTAAATAAAATGATCAGAAATTTACAGAAAAATCTATCGAATTTATAGTGATGATATGTGTGGTAAAATTCAGAAATTGCCTCTATCTAAAGTAGATCCAAGCAAAACTAACTTACCTTGTAATTGGCAGTAAACCTTAAGTCAAATATTTTTGTCCACATGGTTATGATGGTTTAATCCACGTTATTATTAGTTAGTTGAATATCAGAAGAGACTATCCGGCTATGGAATTATGTAGTATTCTGCCGATATGTTTGGCAGGTGAGAGGAGTTTTAAGAGACCCGAGAGATTAAGGTCAGCATTCAACCCTTTTCGGGATTTCATCCATTTCCGGATATCCTACACCGACCAATCGAACGAGTATTTTTTTTTATTTTAATCTTTTAGATATAAAATTATTTAAATGACGGCCTGTCAAGCTGTCAACATTTTTGTTGATTTCTAAATTATTGAAGTCATTTTTTTTTGGTGTCTTATCGCCCGCTTTGGCATTTTCATAATTTTGATGTGATTACTAAATTTTTTTCACATTTCTAAATTCTGTTCATTATCGATTATGATTGCTTAATTATTTTTCACATTCTTTTTCTAATGATTAACTGTTATGATTACTGATAGTAAACAATTACTAAACTTATGTTAAATTAACAAAATGTAAAAAGAATTTAGTAATCATAATACATAATGATAAGAATATTTAGCATTGTATCAATATGAAAAGAATGTAGCAAACATAATAAATAGTCATCAGAATTCAGTATTAATGTTTTGATGTCAGAAAAGAATTTAGTTAATTGCATCAAAAACATTCTACATTAATAATAAATTCTGATTATTATCTGATATGACTACTAAATTCTTTTCACATTGATACTATATTCTGATTATTTTGTTGATTATCTGTTATGATTACTAAATTCTTTTTACATCTTGTTAATTAAACAGTTTAGTAATTTTTACGGTCATTAAACTGAGACTGACCTTAAAATTGATTAATTTTAAAACAGAAGTTTAAAAAATTAAATCTTGCAGGTATTATACAATTTGTTTATTATTCCATTCGTAATTTGTATAAAATTTTGTCCAAGAAATTTAATTTGGAGTAAATTAGTTACTTATAGTACAAATAACGTCATAAACAATTTTATGATATGGGTCATTCTCACGAAAACTGTCATTTTTCAGTTCATAAAATCCCAAAAAAGTAAAGTGAATAAAAAGCTCTGAAACTTTTTATATTAATAGAAATTATGTAATGGCATTATAAAGAAAGTATATATCCTATAAATTATACTTAATATTTAAATTAATTAATTTTTTAAATAATTAATTTATAATTAATTAATTTATAATAATTAATAATTAATTAATTNTATAAAAAAATATCATTGCTAGTATTTTTTTAAAATTATTTTGGGAGGGAGAATTTAGCACTATACTCGGAAGAATATGTTTGCATTACTGCATAATTCTAGATAAGTACATTTTTTCTAAGTGACAGAGATAAAAAAAAAAAATAGTCACTGTCAAACATCAAATTGAAGAAGGATTTTTTTTTCGAATTTTTGTAGTTGAATGCCTCTGTTAATTCATATGCATATTGTATTATTCAAATTCAAATTAATGTCGTTTTTTAATTTAAAAAAAAAAATGGGAGGTTTAGAAGTTGAATTAGAGGCGCTAGGGCGATTGCGCTACTAAAACCACTATGTTTTTACAATGTTAAAAAATTACTATGTAACTATGTTTACTATGTTAAAAAAAGAAAAAGAAATTGGTTGTACACAGAACGTTTAACGTATGGCCGGGATAGCCTGGTCAGTAGGGCGCTGGGCCCATATTCGTGGGTTCGAACCCCGTCGGCCGAAGACTCCCCGTGTAGTTGGTGACTGATGCACGTTAAAATTCTGTTGAGTCGCAAAGTCCACCATGTTCCCATAACAAACCAAAACTTCTGGGGGTACTGGACTGGAGTTCGATCGTTCTCTGATTCAGGTCAAAATTACGATCTGTGTATGAATGTATGAATGGGTCCCCCTTGGGGATGAATTTGAATGGGGATGTATGAATGGGTCCCCCTTATTGGAATGGGTCCCCCTTATTGGCAGGTGTGACGTATGATGTGGCAGAAGTCGAATTCTTGGCCATAGATGGCGCCACTGAAAAACAAGAATCTCAGTCTCTGCCTTAAATTTGCTCGGTTTCACCAAGCAGGCTTGTCCGTGTGGCAAGTGTCATTAGAACCAACCCAACCACGTTTAACGAGAGAAATGAACAAGAGAAAATGTAAAGCTTTAAACAAATGAGAAAACGTTTGAGATATTCATTGATTTATAGATTAGTTTTCATAGTGTTGGAGCTGAATTAGGGTTTATGATTATCTTGTATTTATCCTCGAAATTACAAAAATATTGTGCTCAGGAAAAAAGATTACGTTCAATCGTACAATACTTTTCAAAAAGGCTAAAAAAAAGAAAAGAAAAAAGAACAAACAATTAGTGAGTTTTAGGCAGTTAATTTTATAACGTACAAATATCAGAAAGTTTTTATATCATTTCTTATTAAAAACTGTCTCTATTTCCACTCTTATTGGCAACTAATAAACTTTTCTTCCAGGGAAAATGATGCAAAACATCAGTTTTAACAAGATTTCAACTAAACACTTTATTGAAATGACATATTGTTGTATACTATTGTCTTTAAAGCATCACTCTATCAGTAGCTTTATTTTTGAATTTTAAGAGTATACTAACAATCTTCTGTCATTTATAAACTATCATTTACCATAGATAAATGACAGGTGAACGTTTGAGCTAAAAAAATAGCTGAAATCCTTTTGATTAATTTGGAGAATTGGCAAAATATCAGTTTCAACGTTCTTTTTTATGCAATTTTTTTTAGTTTGCACCCCTTTAAAAAAATAATCTCATTTCTTCACTAGATTTGTTGTTTTATTTATGAATTTTAACTGCTAATCAATTCATAATTTTATAATCAATGGTAGAAGGACGTTAGAGCAAAAGGAAGACGAATAGAATGTCCAATTTAGGATAAAAGATATTTTTTCACAACAGCACATTGACAATTAAGACATGTAATAGCACTTAGTCTTATGTCTTCTTTTCAGGAGATATGAACTCAGTTCATCAAACTGACTTGGCGATCAATGAGAAGATTTTCAAAATTACAACAACCCCGTAGACTGCATCCCATCCATGTTCTTTTGTTCCGCGTCCTCCAAAACTTCGATCGTTCATCCACCTAGAGGTCAGCCAACCGGAATGTAATGAGGACCGTTTAGAAATGACACAATCCTTTGTTGTCCACTTTATAGATAACCCACAAATTTCCCCCTTTAACCAATATTCCGGGAATCGTAGTTTTATAACTTCGATGGATGCATATTTCAAGTGCCGCTTCCTCTTGTTCGTCTGGAAACTCCCAGTCATTGAGATATTAGATCAATAGGAACTTTTTTTTATTTACCTAAATGGTTATGGAATTTTTAAGAGTTATTGTATGAGATTCGAAGTGTCCTCTCTTTCACAGTCTGCTCGTTGTATTTACTCGAGAAGATTTATGGTATTAGTTTTGCGGACGGAATGTTGATGCAGCCGAATTATTCCACAACGGTAATGAGTTAAAGGGGGTTTTGTTCGTAAATGTATAACCTATTTAGCTTGGGAGAAAATGTTATGTCGGTCCAGATCAGTCTGGCAATCTCTGAGGCAGTAGGCCGACCGAACTTATGTCGTGAATTATTTCTGATCAATCAATTACATTTAAAAGTTGGAAAAAATAAAATACCGTTGAGATTGGAAGCGTCCTCACTTTGACAGTCTGCCCGTTGTATTTACTCGAGAAGATTTATAACATTCATTTGGTGGACGGAATGTTGATGTAGATGAATTATTTACAACGGTAAAGGGATTTTGTTTGATAGAAAAATTGATGTTTGATTTTGCTTGATAGAAAAAATGTTACATCCGTCCAGATCAGTCACGTTCTCTGAAGCAGTACCCCGATAGATTTTTCCTTGAATTATCACTGATCAATCAATAGAAAACAAACCAGAGGGTCAACTATATCACTTGACTAGTATAATTCTTGACCAGTATAATTCTTGACTAGCAACTTCGTGACTAGTGTTCGCCTTCCAATGAGGTGAACTGGTTTCAAATCCCAGCAATGGCTGGTCGATACAAATTCCGAACCCGGCTCGAACAGACCACAATGTTGACGTAAAATATCATCAGTGGGAGACGGATCATGGGTTAGATTCCCCTTGCCGTCAGTCTAACCGTGGAAGACTTACGTGGTTTTTCTCTCTATGTAACGTGAATGTGGTTGGTTCCATCAAAAAGTCCTCCACGAAGGCAAGTTTCTTTCAAAACTTAATTTAGGAGTTCTCTTGTCTTCTGGATCAGATTCAAAATTACAAGGCTGCAAAGTTGAGCATTGGTAGTCGCAAATTCTAAATTGGATCTGCTGTTCAACGACGTTTATAAAATAAAATAAAATAAAATGAAATTCTTTAACTCCTCCAATCCTAACACCTTAGTTTAAATATTGCCAATTGATAAAGTTTTACTTAGTGTAATAATCTGCCACTGCTATGTATATGTTTTGAAATTCTTCCAAATTTGATTATTATTTGATTATTCTCCCAAATTTTCAAAAGTTTGATAAGGAAATAAAACAGTTTAGATCATATTCTAATGAAACTTGCCAAAAAAACACACTTTACATTTAAATTAAGTCGTGAAAAAATTATATTTCGTACGACATGGATTTTACAGGGGTTGGACAAAAATATGAAAACACTTTTATGCCAATTCTATGTAACAATATTTCTTTAGCAGCAAATGTTTTGGAAGATTTTACATGCCAAAACAGTTGGTACAATTTGAAAGATCATGTTGAAGCTTTTGGAAATGATGTCCCCTTTTTACCAATTCCGAATTCGGATAGATCAAAATGAGGAGACGAAGTATATAACTTCTTTCTAGCTTTAATACCAGCAATTTTGAAATTTTTCACTAGGATTGCCACATTTATAAAAGAATGATTTTAAAATTATTGCGGTATTAAAAAAGAAAAAAGAAATCTTTTAAATTTCCATGCTTATTTTGTTCGAAGGGAATTTTGCACGGATAAAAAAGACACCATTTCTAAAAGTCTCAATCTTAATCATTCAAATTATGCCAACAATTTTGTCACGGAAAAATCTTCTAAAACAATTAGGGCTAAGAGAAAGATTGTTTGCATAGAGTTAGTATAGAAGTGTTTCCATATTTTCGTCTAACCTTTCTAGGTTGGATAACTTGGTTGGTAGGGCCCTGGGCCTATGTCTAAGAGGTCGTGGGTTCATTCCCCGCCGGCCAAAGACTACCCGTCTAGTAAATGGCGACTGATGCACGTTAAATCTATCGGGTCACAAAGTCCTCCCTGTTCCCATAACAAATCATATTTCTGGGGATACTGATCCAGGAGTTTCCATGTCTCCTGGATTGGGTTCAAAATTGCAAGTCTACGGAGTTGAACCCAAAATTGGGTCGGCTGTATAACGACGGTTATAAAATAGTATAAAAAAAGCATTTGTAGATTATAGTTATATATAGTTAACAAGTAAAACTACTTTGCATTTATTTCTTTTTATTAATCTATCTTATTACGCGTTTGGTATTTTTTTTTTTTTTTTCAAATACAGTTGAATATTTTTCAAACCTAAGTAATCGTTCATTTTGTTGCGATTAACATACTAACATAATGTTCTTACACAAGAGTGTAATTATTATATATTATATAAGCAAATGATTTTTTGGAAAGAAAATATAGGCTTTTAAGAATAATGAAAACCAGAGATGATTGAAAGGCAACCATGATGATTGGTGAGCAAAGCTTCCTAGTAAATTAAAATGATACTAAAGAATTTTGAGAGTAATGTAAAGTGTTGACAATTATTAATTAAAACTAAAAAAAACGAAAACAAATTATATTGTGCTTATACTAAACTAAAATAGACGCTACCTACAATTATAATCTCAATTAATAAATAAATATTGCTCATTGGAAGATTGATTGATTGTTCTTAAATTTTGTTCCATTGAGTTCGAATTGCAACAACTTAAAAATAAAAACAAATCTTTAACTGGTTTTAAAGACAGCCGTTTACATAAAAGTGATTATCATGAAATATTTTTGTTCAATTATATATGAACTATCAAAAATTTTTGATTTTTTTAAGGCTTTTAAATAAAAAAAATGGCTTTATTGAAACTATAAATTGGTTTCGGGACATAAAAAATTAATAACTTAAAAAGAATTATGAAGTTTAGGAAAATTATTGGAGGGCACGTCCCCCCCTATGCCCCCCGACGCTACTTCTGTGGGTGCCACGCATAATATACATGTATACACACTTAGTTTTATTAAGACGAGAAATGTTTCTTAGCAGAATACTTTGTGATTTGTATTGCAACAATTTTTTAGATTTTAGTATTTTATAACTAAAATAAGATTACATAAGCGTTACATAAATATTAATATTATTGATAGACGCCCGGTAAAAATATTCCCTGCAAGTACTGGAAGATATACGACAAAAATAAAATGAGAAATGCGAGAAGTGTAATACTTTATTGCCAAATTTATTAATTAGATGAAATTTTCTCACTTGAAAAGTAATAACAACTTGAAATAAAATGCAATTATTAAATATGTAGTTTCAATACTTCAATATATTTTAATAAAAATATTCTTCATATTTTTTTCTTATTTTATTTCAGTCTAACAGAAGTGTTTTTTTTTTTAACAGAAGTTTTTTTAAAGTATCTTTTGATATCTATTTGTTATTTTCTACTTTCAGTTCATAGATGGCGTTGGCATGTTCTTCAAAACTACCTGGACATAGAACATGAATAGCGTATAAAAAACTAATTTACTATTTTATTATTTTTTTAAAGCGAAAAATTACTTTAGCATTATTTTTAAATATTTTGGTAGTGGGAGTAGAAATTACCAAATTTTAAAGTGATAGTCTTTTCGTGTTGATAATTTAATTTTTAAAATTAAATTTTGAATGGTTTATACTCTCAAAGAATTTTATTTTTAACAACTTTCAAATTAATATATAAATAAATAAAATAATTCAAACAATATTTTTTATTTATTTTTAAACTTGCATGTAACATAAGAGGAGAGTTGAAGAATGAACCCCTATATCTTTTCTCCTTTTGCAATGGTCAATTGTACTATATTCTTTATTGAGAATTGATACTTACTGTATCAATTCTTGATTTAATCAATTTTAAGAAGAGTACTGCTAAACTACATGTTCCATACTCACCACTGAAATCATGCCATTAATGCCCAAGTCACAGTTTCTCAATCATATTTTAACTGAAAAATTGAAAATAAATAAATAAATTAAAAAAAAATCCAATTAAAATTTTTTTTACTATTCGAAAAATTTAAATATCAATAGTTTGAGCTCACTGGAAGAGTTGCACAAAACTTATAAAATTTAAAATAATGCGGGATTCCAATAATGATGATGAATCCCGCTTTTTTTCAAAGGAAAGGCATGAGGAAAGGCAATCAACATTTTTTCAAAGAAAGGCATGAGACATAATAGGGAAAAGTGGCACTTTTTTCAAAGTTGACATCTTTAGATCAAACTGTTCCTTAGAATTGTTGCCAGATGGGTACATTGCAAGTCTTCAGAATTTCTTCTTTAAAGCAATTCCATATGCAGAAGCATCTTGAGCATTGTGGTGTTTTATAATACCCCAAACTTTACTAGTTATATTTACCGAATGCAAATTAATTAACTTTTAATGCTTAAACAAACTAACACTTTTATTCTTGACATGATAAAAAAAATACTTTATAGTCCGTCTGTAAATAAATTGAAAAGAATTTAGTACTTAAAAATCACTAATACGAACAAAAACCAAAGTTGTTAGGGATTATAATTAGCAAAGAAGACCAAGGATATTTTACTATAGCGTGAACTTGTTCAATGAACGAGATTTAAAATTGGGTGTTTTTGAATATGTAACTGATTTCTAATTAAAAAAAACTTACTTTCTAATTAAAAAAGAAATGCAATACAGTGCAGATCAAACAAGTGTGAATTAAATAAGTTAAATTCAAAATTCATCAAGGGACAAAAGAAACAATATTTTGGTCCCTTTCAGATATTTTGAAAATTGATGAACAAAATTGATGATTAAAAATTGATTTTGTTGAAGAAAGCGGGAAAAACACATGGTCCATGAATGATCCTGATAATTGAACAATCCGGTAAATCAGTGTTCGGACAATAAGCGCTCTACTGTAATAACAATATTTAAATGAGCCGTGGAGGCTCAGAGGATTGAGCGCTGGTCTTCCAATGAGGTGAACCGGGTTCGAATCCCAGCGATGGCTGGTCGCTCCCGGCACTCAGTTTGCACCGATCACAGTGCTGACGTAAAATATTCTCAGTAGTAGACGGATTATGGGTTAGAGTCTCCTTGTTGTCTGGCTGGTAGGTTTTCTTGGTTTTCTTCTCCTTAACACTAATGCGGGTTAGTTCCGTCGAAAAGTTCTCCACTAAGGCAACTTTTTCCCAATACTTGATCCAGGAGTTCCTTTCTCTACTGGATTGGGTTCAAAATCACAAGGCTACGGAGTTGAAAATTAGTTGTCGTAAACCCAAATTTGGGTCGGCTGTTCAACGATGGTTATAAAATAAAATAAAAAATATTTAAAAACTTTATGAAAAATGCATCACGTTTTCTACGGGGAGCAGTCTGAAAGGCTTTAAACATCCGCTGAGTGTTGGTAAGCCGCATAACTGGCTAGTGATCTGATGTTGTGTAGAGGGGAAAACCATGTAACCCTATTGAAATTTTCAATATCTTTAAGCTCTCATAAATAATTAGGGAATCTGGACTTATATGAAGAACTGCCATTATATTATTACCTATTATTAAAATTATATTATTTCACCAAGCCGAGCCAATCAATTGTACATGCGTGATGAAAACTTCTATAGATCTAAGCAAACATTTATATATTTTTTACAAATTTGCAAAAAAAGAAAAAAAAAGAATGTCAACTTTGTATAGGACTCTACCAGTTTTTAGACTACTTTTTCATCTGGAAAACGTTCTATCTCCAATCAATCCTTGGCCATAACTAATTCTTTCCAGTGTTAAAAAGGCAGGGGATTATTAGGGCGCGGGGAGAGGACACTAGACCAAAATGAGCTGTGAAACAGATAGGGCGGCGAGGTCTATTAGGCGCCCTATCTGTTCACTTGATAGATGAGGGTCGACCGGTAATGGCCCGGTGCCGGCAACACCGTCTCTGTCTTCTCACAACAGTGGGTGGTACGATTTATGACCATCCAGATTAAACGGAGGGGGATGCTTTATAAAAGCTCGCAAGACTACCACTTGGCTTGTTTTAGCCCTCATTTTCATAAACATAACAGAAAAAATATTTTGAAATTAATAACAATCTTACCGTGGCAATCTTTGATTTTAGCAGATCTGATTTAAGTTCCAATAATTTCAAACTATAATAATATTTGTTATTATTTGAACATTTTGTTGATTTACTTCTTTATCCCGAGTGTCTACTACTGCGGTTCTTAATCTCACGTCTACGGAACCAAAAATGATCGAGCCTCTTTTGATTGAACTCCAAATATATATATAAAATTTATTATCAGCTGTGAACATATTAATCAAAGAGAGACTTATTTATAGAATATTTAATGTAAAGAATGAATAATTTTTCAATAATCGTTTTATTAATAAAACTCTTATAAAATAAGGTTTTATGTCAAATAGTTGAATTCGCAGTCCTAGAGTGGTATCTAGTCTTGTCCTGAAGTTGTTTTTGCTGAATACATTCGATGAAAATAAATAAAATAAACAGAATATGATTCGTCATTCTTGAATTCGGTCATTTTCTTTCGAATTGAAAAGTTCCATGAGAAACACTGTTTAAATTTTTTTCAATAAATTTTTTTTTTTATAGGCATTTTACTTGAATAATTTCATAAAAATAACCGAACTATCAACGAAATTATGATTTATTGTTTTGATATAATTATACATACATTATAAATATTACTTATAGACATTATAAATATACCTATATTATAAATATACATTAAAATTTCAGAAATCATTGCTGATTTAAAGAAAATTAAGTCTCCTTGACCCTCCCACGGAACCCCAAGGTTCCACGGAGCACCATTTGGGAACCACTGGTCCACTACATATGTATGCTACACATTCAACGTTAAACACTTGAATTTTTCTTAGAAGAAAGAGTGAGTTAATAGGCGTCTTATCTCTCAATTTTTGATTTAACCAGCTAATTTGCTTTCGGAAATAGGAGCTTCAAGACGAGTGATTAACAAATGAACTTTTCAATAGCAAAGAGAGAGTTAGATTTGTTGATGAAGATATACGAATTTAGATATACCTGAAATGATACTTATGCATTGTTTTTTCATAAACAAAAGGGAAATAAAAGTGCAATGCTTAATAATTTCAATGATGTTTTCTATATAAAAAGAGAGAAAGGGAATTTTTGTGTCTATGCTGACTCCAAGCAAAATTTTCGATTATCTTTTCAAGCAATTTTTTTGAAAAATTTCACTATTCACTCAGCGATCTCTTGAGACCTCCTAGTCCAGGCCCTGTTTGTCAGTAGGTACACTCTAAGGAAAATAAGGCCCAAGTTTCATCCGGCATGAAAAAAACCTCAACTACATCTTGCTCATATATTTGAATTGAGATTTAATTTGAAATTCATCTATTATTTAGCGGTGTCTGGTATTGCAAGAAATGTCAAACATAACCATCTGCTTCTATTTTTTGTTTTGTGGAAATTATTAAGAAAGTTTAAATGTGTCTGTGTGATCAATATCAGTCTTGATTTTGAAAATTCTTATTTTTTATTAGAAATTTGTATTTATGTACTTATTATTCATTTGAAATGAGATTTAAATTGAAACCAGCACATTATTTAACAGTATTGCATTAATGCCAAATATAAGCCCAGAAGTTACTTCTGTTTTTTGCCTTGCTAAAAATATTTAAAAAGTTTTAATGGTTGTGTGCAATATTAGTCTTAAAAATTGTAATTTTTCATTGGAAATTTGCGTTTAGGTCCTTAATCATCTATTTGGATGGAGATTGAAACCGATATCCACACATTATTCAGTAGTATTGTGAGAAATTTCAAATATAAGCACACCATTTGCATCTGTATTTTGCTTTGTTGAAAATATTAAAAAAGTTTAAATGGTTGATTGTAAAATCACTCTTAATTTTGAAAAGCTGTAATTTTCCATTAGAAATTTGTGTTTGGGCCTTTCATCATTTTTTTTGAAATGAGATTTAAATCGAAATCTGTTCATCATTCAGAGGTATTGTAAGAAATATCAAATGTAAGCACACTATTTGCTTTTATTTTTTATTGTATTGAATATACTAATTTCATAAACTTAAATAGCTGTTTTAATTTTAAAAAAGTTTTAATTTTGAAATGCTTTAATTTTTCTTTAGAAATTTATATTTCAATCAAATTATTATGGTCAATGGTTATTATTACGGTTATGTTTACGTCAATTAATTTTTAATGCATCATAATTTCCTTCTATTCATTTTTATTTTCCTTCTTTTTTCATACTCTATAAGAAAAATAAAACAATTATATTTTTCTAGAAAAAATATTTTCCCAGTTAACTTTTTACGGATCTAAAGACATACTTTTGTCCATGTTAAGTTTATTCATGTATATTAAAATTCAACATCATCATCTTTTATACTAGTCAAACATGCCACGTCATTTTTACGCTTGATTAACCCCTTTCAGTACTCCCCTAAATTCATAGACATGTCCCTTTCTTTCCCCTTGAGCCCGACCACCGTCCATGATTTCAGACTCGATTGCTATTCCTGGCGACGTTTGTGGTCGCCGGATTCCCTGATTTGATTTAGCTGCCCGGACCTGGATTCGGAGTTCCTGTTGTTGGTCTTAATACGTGTCCGGACGTTATTTCCTGGTGGACTGTTATCGGGACTTTTCTTTCACCGTAAGGGCATGATAAAATAAGAAGGGAGTAGGTACTTTTTCTTTGAAAGTGGCTTTTTCTGTCTTTATCTACGTGGGAGGGATTCCTAAGAATCCAAAGGGATAAAACTGCTATAGTAGGGATTTTTCCATCCAAATAGGGAATATTGAAATACTTCAGAAACTAGCAAATGCACTTAAATAGAATGAAAGTATATTACTTTTGTTTTAATTATAATGTTTTGTCTAAAATGTTTTTAAATTAAAATTATTTCTATTTTTTGATGACAATAAAGCAAAAATTGTGCTTAATGAATTAATTTGTTCATTAGTTAAATAATTCTAAGAAACTTAAGCGGGTAGATAGTAATTGATAAAAATAGTGCGTGGAGTCCCTCCGCGCGGAAGAAGTAACCTGCGACGTTAATTGTAGAAGAATCAGCAGTCGTAGAAGGATCACTAGTTCTATTCAACGACTATTTTTCCTGCTCCCCTCGCTTCCGTGCTCTGTAATAACGGTAATACTGTGCATTTTTCCCTCGTGAACCAGTGGAAGTGCTTGTGGTTGCCTCATCGTCTCGCCATGGAAAATGTATTTGTATTAATAATGTATGTGAATGCGTCATAATGTAATTTCAAAAGAGAAAACCTAACAATCAATTGATATTCACAGGAGACGTACATTGACATAACCTTAAATCCGTCGCATTGTCCGTGGGATTGTTTTCACTCATTTTTTACAATTGTTATCCACTAAATTTGAAAATGAAAAATACTGTCCTATTAAATTATATGTGTATCAAATCAAACTAAAAAAATATTTATAGAAAAACAATACTTTTATGACAATATTTTTATGCTAGTGAGAACCAAAACAATATGGAAATAAATGTGGGAAAACTGGATCCTACCACGTGATTTCCCGGCCAATAAAAATGTAGCGTTAAACGTTTAACGCAACCTTGTTGGAAGTCGCATAAGAAGTATAACTTCAAAAAATTTCATTCGCTTTGAAAAATATACAAATTTGAAATAACAGTTATGTTTCAAAAAAAGGTGACCATTTTCAAGACTTGAGCATGTTCAGTAGAATGCAGCTATTGTTAGGAGTGATAGGTACAGTATATAATTCTTTAATATAATAATTTAACAGCGTGGATGAAATAAACCTTTGTAAAACTGTGACATTTTCCACTAATTATGTATTGGATAAATTCTCTTTTATGGAGTTTATTTAAAAATTCAATATTATGTATAAAATAAACTACACTGTAAAAAATTCCAGCTCTTAATAATAAAATACCAGAACTTAGGGTGCATTATCCATAAAATTCCTTTTACCATAAAATCCACTTTTATTGTAAAATATTATACCATAATTTGTACAATAATATTTATTTAGTTAAAGTGATTCAGTGATCTCACGGAAATTATTTATACTGTAAAAGTTACGATAAATCAGATTTTTTTTGTTCCGTAGCATGTTCCGGTAAAAACAGATCTTACGTTAAAAAGTACCGGCATCCTAAGTGCTTGTACTTTTTACAGTAATTAGATCCGGAATGTTTTACAGTGTAGTTTACCATAAAAAGTTATTTAACATAAATATGGAATTCGTAAAAAAAAAAAGATTGCCCGTATTAATTAAGTAAACTTATAATTTGTTATAGTTTAATTGTTTATTATTATGAGTAAAATTTATGAATTCCGTAGCATGATACGGTAAAAATAGATTTTACGGTAAAAAATACTGGCACCCTAAATGCCGGTACTTTTTACGGAAATTTGATCCGGAATTTTTTACAGTGTGGAGTTTTTACTTGGTGCAATAGATTCTGATGCTAGAAAAAGTTGATTTTTAAAACAATTATTTTTAATTGTTCTCACTTTAAGTTAAGATTTATCCCAACAAAAAACATTGTAATCTTGTAGAAACCCAATATTAATTAATTGAAAAAAAAGTTACCTACCAAACCTGCCTGTCCCAAATGAATTTTGCGGTAGGATGCGGGTACTCTTTACTGTACTTTGAACCGGAATTTTGTTTACATTGTTGTTGCCATAATTTTTTTTTTTTTTACATAAACATGGAATTTCTTAACAAAAAATGCCACTATTAATTTAGAAAACTTAGAATTATTATAGTTTAATTGTTTATTATTATGATTGTAAATTATAAATCCCTCAGCATGATTCGGTAAAAATGGATTTTACTGTTAGAAGTACCCTAAGTGCCGGTACTTTTTACCGTAAAATCCATAAAAGTCAAGATACTGTAAAAAGTACCGGCACCTTAAGTGCCAGTACTTTTTACCGAATTTGATGCAGGGTTTTTTACAATGTAAAGCATTTACTTGGTTCATTGCATTTTGATACTGGAAAAAGTTATTTTTTAAAACAATTATTTTTAATTGCTCTCTTAGTTTCTCGCTAGATTTTTTAGATTTTTTTCTAAACAAAACTTTGTAATTTTGTAAAAACCCAATATTAATTAATTGAAAAAAGAGTGAAATACCAAACCTAATATCGATCAATACCCTGAAAGGGATTTTTCTTTCGGAATGACAGGGAATTTTTTCTTATCGAAAGGCAAGAAAAGGGAAACAAATATAAAAAAAAAGGAGCGGAGAAAATGTTTTCCTTTTTCCAACTTCGAAGATAACCAATCAGCAAAGTCTGGTGTTCCACTTCTTTCCTGTCCTTGTGCAGATTCAACTTAATGAAGAGTGGCCACTTTCCTGGTCAGAGAGTATGGGGGACTGTCTAAAAATCCCACCCCTAATAAGCAAATAAAACAAAACAGAAGATTGTCTACTGGACCAGAATGAAAATCAAAAGTATAAGAGAAAGTTCAGGGACAATGGACGGAAGGTACGAAGGTTTTTTCTCCCTCCTCTTTTTGTTAGTTTTCACTATTCCCAAGGAACGAATTTAGAGTAGGAGGGATTCACAAATTGAAATTTGAAAAGAACCAAAGATTAAACATTTTTATCACGTTTGCATCTACAATTAAGATCTAATCAAGGTTTTTAAGTTTTGTTTCTCAACTTTATTTTTCCACTTCTTGTGGGAAAATTTACGTTTTTATATTTCAAATCACTTTGGTTTCTTCGAATTCACGCCTGGCAAGTCTTAAGAATGGGAGCCTGTCTTTGAGCGCTTGAAGCATGTCGACTGTTGTTTCCTATTTATATATTTTTGGAGCGAATGAAGATTTTAATCAAATAATTAAAATCTCCTTTGTCAATTTTATAGGGACTTATAAAAGTTTTAGTTTGAAAATTACCTTTGGATGTTTTTATTAATTTTATGATGAAAAACTAGTGCAGGTTTTCGAATAAGTAAAAAAGAAAGAGATATCTCATACATTAAAATTTAAATTTTGAGAATAAATTTGTCTTTAGAGCTAGCAGGGTATTTTTGCAGTACTGGACAGCATTTTGAGTTATTACGTCTGAGATGCATTATTTTAAGAGCATTTCAAAATTTAAATAAATGGCGAGCTCTTAAATTAAGACTATTTAAAAATTCACAAATTCCTCGAAATTGTGGACTATCAAGAACATAAATTATCAGTAATGATATAATTTCGTTTTAAATAGACTAAAATAAAAAAAATCTTTTAAAAACTTATATGTAAATTAAGCTTGTGCAGATTGTAACTGAAACTGCATATGATGATTTCTATAAAATTTCCAACTGAATTACCTTAAAATTTTTTAAAACCGTTTTAAATTCTTGTTTCAGATGTTACAAAGTTAAGGGCACTTTACTATTTACTTAACCTTTTCATACTCTTGTACACATAAGAAAACGATCTTGTTTCATCAGACTCTCTTGTTCTTGGCAACAGATTTTAATTCCTGTCAAATTTTGTTGGGATATCAGGATGGCAGGAACTCATTCAATATTATTCTTCCATGCATCAATTTGGGTTTCCGTCTCGATCATTTTTCCTTCAGGAGCCCAAATAAGTGTGATAGATGGTAAAGCATACCTAAGTCAACTCTATCTGTGCTTCAAAATTTATTGTTCAATTTTTACAACTCTGACTCTTTTAAAGAAATTTTCAATAGCTATTTTGTTAGGAGACAATGTGTATCTTAAACACTTATTTTGAAAAGTTTCTATTTGTTTTTTCCGCTTTTGCTTGTTTTCAGGTCTTACCGCCATATGAAAGAACTGCACGTACAATAGGTAAAGAAGAAAAAAAAATGGAAGAGCCTGAATAACTTTTGATCTAATGATCGGATTTTCTCGTACTAGGACTCAATTTCAATGGTTCACGGGGATAATACCAAATATGCTGATTAATAAGTGCAGACGATAATTTAAGTTGCGACCTCAGACTCAAAAACGCATTTTCTCTAAATAGACATAAATTTTTTTCGACGATTCCTGAACCTCAAAATATGGAAGGTATCGGCAATCTGGGAAATATGGTTGCAGTAATTGGTCAGAAGAGTATTCTAAATTTTAGACCCTATAGTTATATAATTTTACTTTTTGCGTATTTCACTATATTTCGAGAACTTTTTTAAGCAAATCGAAAAATTTCTGCACTCAACTATAAAATTTGTCAATCCAAAAGAAATTCAAGGAAAAAATAATTTTTAACAATTATTTATTATTTTATTTAATAATAGTCGAGATCATTTTGAATATAAGATCTAAATTTTTTTGGATTATTCTAATGAATGTAATTTCTTATGGAAAAATGCAAAATTTGAACAAAATTGGCCTAATAGTTCCTGAGAAATCAAATTTTTAGAAAGTCCTGAAAAGTCGATCATTATATCAAACTTTGTCAGGGTGTTCCGTTTTTTTCTCCGAACTATATAATGTGATCGTAATGTGCAATAGCCTAGTATTATGTGGTCATTATTTGACTATGAACTTCATTCGCTTCAAAAATATGCAAATCGGAAATAACAGTCGATATGTTTCAAGTGCTCAAAAACAGGCACTCATTCTTTAAAATGGGTAGTTTGGAATTTTTTTTTGAATGTCCTTGTTTTAATTCAAACAATCTGAGATCTCCGAAACTTATTTAATACTTTACAACAAGTCTGTGCCTTGATAATACGTTTATTGTACCATCATTGCTCTTCTATCAACTTATCAACAACTGGGCCTACAGTTAGAGGTACTCAATTATTTATTTATTATTATATTACAAACGGACTGATTATATAATATAATGATTATATTAGTGATCATGACTTATAAAAACTTATTACACTGCTAAAAATTCAGAGAAACGTTGCACCGAAAATTGGTGTTCTTTTGCTGGCTACATAAAATAGAGTTTAATTTTACCATATTTTTGTATTTTCACTAGATCTAAATATCAGTAGAAATACACCTATTTTCATTCTTCCGTTTTTTTCTTTTATAAAAAAGGGGTGGGGGATTTCACCATTATTAAGTATATTTTTAAAGAGCTCAAATGCCAACAAGATTGCTATTTACCATAATAAAACTATTTTTGGAAGTAGGTCCTTTTATGACATATCTTTAACCATTTTATACTGTTAACCAAATTTAAAAAAGCAACATAAGAGAAATGAACTTTAATTAATGCAAACAAAACATTTACCTACCTAAATAAGTTGATACTTAAAACAACATTAGTCGTTCCGATACACCGATACCGAGTTGTAAAGGAAACGTGGCGTCGTAAACAAATATCGTTCAGTTTACAGTCACGGTCAAAGTTTTGTGTCTTTTACCAAATTTTGATGCAGTCAGTTTCACCGTGGAAGTTTTTCTCGATCATGCTTCATAATTTATGGTGTAACCAAAATAAAATGATTCATTTAACGTGATTCATTTAACGTAAAATGATTCATTCGTTTCATTTAACTAAACTTTAGGATAGTGAGGAACTTTGCACCAGGTACTGGTAAAAGATTTACCGAGTATTTTTTTACAGTGTTATCTATTATGTTAAACAAGTTTGTCTTTATGTAATGTAGTAAATTGGAAGACAACATTTGAAATACAAGAATAAATAAATAAATGCATAAATGAGAAATCAATAAATAAAAACTTATATCAAATAAATTATATAATTAAACAAAATTAAATAATGGTGTAAATTAATTAGTTAAAAAAACTGGTAGATGTTTCCGTACTGTAAAAAATACTATTCAAAACTAATTTTTCATATGATAGGGGAGAGTGGGGTCAATTGTAACATTTTATCCTTAACTATCTTTAACTAACAAAAAATCCAATACATTATTAGTATTAATTGACAGACGAGTAAAGTAGACTATCCTCTACTAGAAGAAAAAATACCTTATTTTAAATGTTATTATATCAGTTATTAACAATTTTTGACAGTCGTTCACTTGTTACAATTGTCCCCACTTACGGGGTCAATTGTAACAGTTCATAAATTCAACTAAAACATAGTTAATTATACATATTATCATAGTTGTGATA
>NC_092210.1:38416246-38438649 GCF_043381705.1 Parasteatoda tepidariorum | reverse complement strand
GAAAGAATAACTAAATTTGAAATACAAGAATAAATAAATAAATGCATAAATGAGAAATCAATAAATAAAAACTCATATCAAATAAATTACGTAATTAAACGAAATTAAATAAAGGTGTAAATTAATAAATTAAAAAAAACTGGTAGATGTTTTCGCACTGTAAAAAATACTATTCAAAACTAATTTTTCATATTATACTAAAACATTTATTCTACTACAAATATTGGAGTCTCATTAAGCTTGCAGCAAACTTGCTTCATAATATGGTAAAAAGTATTGATTATTTTGATTCCACGTTGAGCTGATTCTGATATTATAAGAAGCTCCTTAAATTTATATTTATAAGACTATATGTTATAATACAAATATTTGCATTTTTGGCCATTAACTTGAAATCCTTCTGCAAGTAAATATGGTAAAAAGTAATATGGTAAATAATATGGTAAAAAGTATTGATTATTTTGATTCCACGTTGAGCTGATTCTGATATTATAAGAAGCTCCTTAAATTTATATTTATAAGACTATATGTAATAATACGAATATTTGCATTTTTGGCCATTAACTTGAAATCCTTCTGCAAGTCAGAACATCCCATCTTGCCCATTCTGAGTGATGTATTGTGGTGCAAAACGATCTTTCTAGCAGAAACGAACTACTTTTGGGATTCGGGCATTTGGTAAATGCTCCAGAGGCACATAAATAAAACTAAATTGTGACATGGGCGGAGGTTTTTGTTCCTACGATTGTTTAAAGTTGAGCTTTAGTAAATGACCTCTCTGTTTCTTATGGGACCTCAAAACAAAACCCTTCACTAAGCCGAGGACTTGATTTTCAATTCAGGAGAAGGAGATATTGGGGAAAGAAAAGAATGAGAATTTATTTGCAGCAGTTTGGAAAATGTCAGATTTAATGAAATACGTTTTTCTCTAACACTTATTATTAAATGTTTGATAAAGAAAATAATTATAGTTTGAGTAGTGTTTACTGGCTTTATAACAAGACGTGAAAACAGTTTTTTTCCTTTCAAATCTCACAATTTTATTAATTTTTTTATTTTTTACGACTGTTATAAGTTGAAGTTGAGTTTTTATTTTATTTTTTATGACTGTTATAAGTTGAAGTTGAGTTTTAGTGGAAAATATTACTTTAAAACACGTTGGACGCGCTCTTAGTTTTAAAACACGTTTTGAGTTTTGAGTTTCAGTTTTGCTTCGATTTAAATAATTTATCTTTATTGCATTATTGTTGAATCGGTTCTGAATTTACTTACATTAGGGTTTTATTTATATTAATTTATATTATATATATTTATATTTATTATATAGGGTTTTATTTATATTTATTATATTTATTTATATCGTGGTATTATTATATAGATAACAAAAGTTTTTAAATTGTACTAAATTTCAGAGTTAGTTATTATAGTCATATATTATTAGTATTTTATAGAAAATAAAATTGCAGAGTTTACCTGCATTGTTATTTTAAGAAACAACCACGTTAAAAATGCTATATGGTATTTAAATACATTTTCTTTAGAGCTGGTTATAAATTTATAAATCTTAAACAAATGGTGAAAATGGTATGAAAACTTGTTTAAGCAGCAGAATATGATAACATTTATTGCATTGATAATAACTTAAAAATTTATTTTATACTTAATATATAAACGTTATTTTTTGTGTTTTTTTTTAAAAAAAATTATTAAAAAAATTTATAGAGTCATTCCATTGTGACTAACGTAACATTTACAGATTTTTGACACGCTTATTAATTGAAATATAAATAAGGAAATTATATACATTAAATATTGAAATATATTATTAATTAATAATATATTATATTGAAATATAATAATAATTTCGTTCCATTCTTGAGTATTTGTGATGCAAACAATGCTTACTCCGAGAAAAAAAAAGTATGTTCAAAATTACCTGAATATGGTAAGATTTAACATGTTTTTGGCTCGATAGGAACACCAAAAATCTCCGGTAATTTTAACCGAAACCCTTTGGAGATGATTTTGGTAAAATTAACAATAAAATATGGTTTTATGATTTGGCAAATTTAGTAATTTTAGCATGATATGCACGACATAAAAACCATTTATTCGGTTAGAATTTACTTTAAAATGTTATATTTTTTACTAAATATCTGGTAATAAGAACTATAATTGCTAAAACCGGAATTTTCGGCAGTTACCATATGAATGGAAAAATTACCAAATGAATGATTCAAATATCATATATTTTGGTTTTATTAACCACATATTTTTCACCAGAAATGTTATTACCATACAGTGTTGTAATTTTACTAGATTTTTTTATTCCGTGTATGTACGAAAATGAAACGAAAAAGTGATATAATTAAACAGTTATTAACACTAGAAAGACTGAAACTTAGTATATACCTATATTGCCCAAAAGCAGTCTAAATGACAGGATTGTGAAAGAATAATTAATGTGTAAAGAAATTTATTTAAAATTAATTTTCAATATTTTTTATATTATTTACAGTTATATAACAAGTCATTAATAAATATTAACGAAAATAATTATATGTTGTACAAAAAATCACAAAATTCTAAGGAATTGTGCCATTATATACATCATTGTTTTTTGAATTGAAATTAAAAAGCGTCAAAATCACTTCTTGGGGCAATCTAGTGTTATGAGCCATTTCTCCAAAATTTATATTGAAGTTAATATAATTTTTTTTTTAAAAAAGGGCAGATAACATCTATTTTGTGAGCAATATTTCTCTGGAAGTTTAACATATATTTAAATTTTATTAATAGCATAGTAAAGGCTGTATTTCTGAGAAAACCTCATCAGAAAATTTGGAAAATAAATAATTTTGCTAAAGTTGAGCTTTCAAAAAATTCCAAGTGACAGCAGCAACAAATAAACAATAAGCAATTGCACCATTATAATTTAGCATTGGTTGCTGCATGAAATCATTTTAATATCAAGAACTATTTCTGCAAAATTTGCATTAAGGTTAATATAACATTTTTTAAAAACGTGAAAGGTAATATCTCTACTGGGTGCAGCATTTCTCTGAAAGTTTAGAACACATTTAACTTTCATTAATGTCATAGTAAAGGTTGAATTTTTCAAAAACTATATTAGAAAATTTGAAATTTTTTTAAAAAATTAGAGTTAAAAAATTTCTTGAAACTGAAGTAGAAAATAAACAATGAATAATTGTACACTGAAAAAAAAAATTGGTCTAAAACTACCAGCATATGGTTAAATTTACCATATAGTCAAAAGCTCGGTAATTTTTATCGAAGAGCTTTGGTAAAGATTTTGGTTAAAAAACCATAAAATATAGTGTTATAATTTGTGATAAAATTTAGCAAATATGGCAAAATCTCATTATTTTGTCATGATTCCTTAGAGTAAGGCATATAAATCATTAATTTGATTAAATTTACTTTTCAGTTTTGTATTCTTTTAGTAAATCTTTGGTAAAAGAACTATAATTTTGAAAAACCAGAATATCCAGTTAACCATTACCATGTGAAATCAAAAATTACCAAATGTATGGCCTTTAAATATTTTGGTTTTATTTAGAGAAGTATGGTTCCTTTTACCAGAAATACCATTACCATATAGTACGATTATTTTGCCAGAATTTGTTTCTTCGTGTACTATTGAAATTTAGTATTTATTGCAACATTGAATTATTTTAACATGAAAAGTGATTTATTTAATGAATATACTCTTTAAAATCTTTTATACTAATTTTTTTCTGTTTGAAAATATAATATAAAAGAAGTAGTTTTCAAATTTACCTTTTTATCAATTCAATCTAGCAATCTATTTTTAATTTAATTCTTATTCAATAGGTCAAACAGAATAATTTTTTTAATTGAAAAAAAATCTGGTTTGAGGTAGTGAAGTCTGTGATAATTTTTATGAAGAAATTTCAATCTGAATAATTTTTTGTTCTATCATATTTCATGAATTGTTAAATAAACCTATTATCGCCGTAAAGTAGACCACAGAATAAGCATAATTCTAACATCTTTGCATCTATTGGAACCATTACTTCAATCAGTTGTTTTTCTAAGTGTGAGAAATGCAAGTATAAGAAAATTAGAAAATAAAATTGCAAATACTTTATATGTAGTATAGACTTACAAGCTTCTTGTGGAGTTCTTTTAAGAGAAAAAAACTATTGTCAAAAGTACCAGAATATGGCAAAATTTGAAATGTTTCTGGCTCTATGGGAACACCAAAAAGCTTGGTAATATTTACCGATCTGCTTTGGTAATGATTTTCGAAAAACTATCAATATAATATGATCTTATAATATGTGATGAAATTTGGTAAATGTGGTAAAATTTGCTAATTTTAGCATGATATCTTAGAGTATGGTATAAAAACTATTTATTTGGTTAAATTTACTTTTCTTTTCTTTCTAATTGAGCGATAAAAATAACTATAATTTTCAAAACCAGAATTTCCTGCAAACAGTTACCATATAAGCAGATAAATGATTACCAAATAAATTATTTAAATACTATATATTTTAATTTTTATAATCAGAACTATTTTTTTAATTTTTTAAATTTTTTTTATTTTTTAACAAGGAATGTCATTACTATATGGTACGATAATTTTACCAGAATTTTTTTCTCTGTATATAAACTAAAACAACCGTAAGCTTTGCAATAACACTCAATTATAATTATTATTGCATGTTATGCAGTGTATGCGCAGTAAACATTTCGGTGTATAGTTGCCGCCATTTTTGATGTTGAGGTAAATAAAATGCATGTTTAAATATAGAATTGTTTGAAATTGACAAAATAACAATTGTTTGGAAGAGTTAGTGTGATGTATTACTAAAAATGCGCTTGTTTTTAAACGAAATGTTTCTGCAATAAAGCCATTAAATTTATTCTAATGTGCGGGAAATATGTGTTTTCAGTAAACAAACAAAAAATGAATGTATCAATAAATAAATAAAGCAATAATAGTGATAAAGTAAATAAAAAAGTGTGACTACGTGCACTGGGAAGCATTTTAGCATACCTCAACACCAAAAATAGTGGCAACTATAAATTGTGATATTTTATATTATGCAATGCATTGCATATTATGAGTAGTGGTTACACAACAATATTTTTAATAGTGCATAGTTTTAAAATTGTAAGTATTTGCATTTGAACTTAAGATTTTCACAATTTGGTTCTTCTTTTTCAATTTTTGTGAAAAATATTTGTGAATTCAAAGATGCATTTAAAAAAAAAATTATTTAAAATATAAAACTATGATAGACATCAATTTTAGGTGAAAAAAAAGTGGAAGTGGAACTAAGGAAGATAAAATACGATTTTCACAATTATTAACTATTATTATTACGTGGATTGGTATTTAATGCGAAAATAACTTGATATTAGAGAGCTTTCTAAAAATAGTTTCTACCTATTTTTCTTCTAAAAAGGACTCTACTCGATTTTTTTCCCTCTTTCCTGAAAATGGGAATGAGTTCAACCTTTTTTTCCCTTCCAAAGAAAATCCCTCCTTACTCTTGATTCGCTGGAACATGGAAAAAAATCGTCTTAGGTTGTTCCTGGGATGTTCACTGGGTACTCCACCCTCACAGACGTCATAGCTATAGGAGATGCGTAGGTGACTGTTACACATTGAAGAGGTGGAAAAAAAAATATGGAGAAATAGCGAAATAAGAAGAAAAAAAAAGCTGCTTTTGAGAGGTATTGCGACTGCGCCGTTGAAACTCTTACCTCTTATTGGGTGCCTCCGAGAGACTAATGAAACGTTTTCGTATCTTCTCTATAAATAACAGCTTCTCTAAGTTTAAAAGGTTTCAACTAATTTTGTATATTTAGATTGTTTTCATTTGCTGTGTAAATTTATTTAATTCTTTTCTTAAATGATGAATTTAAATAAAATTTTTCTATGACATGTTCATGAAATAATATCATTTTATCAAATATTCATGAATTCAAACATCATCTTTCAATTAAATGTTCATTAATGAAACATATTTGTATTAAATTTTCACGAATTCAAGTTGAAACTTTTTATTAAATATTTATGAATTCAAATATCATCTTACTACTGAATCTTCAAAAAACTTTTTCTATTAAATATTGATAAATTCTGAATTTTTATTTATTAGATATTATGAATTTGAATAATATTTTCCTAGAACATGTTCATGAAATAGCATCTTTATATTAAATATTTATGAATTCAAATATTATCTTTCTTTTAAATGTTTATGAATTCAGATATCATATTTCTACGAGTGTTTACGAATTCAAAAAACTTCTTTCTATTAAAAGCTGATAAATTCTATAATATTTTTTTTTATTGAATAGTGATGAATTTAAATTCTATTTTTCTAGAACCTGGTCATGAAATAAAATCTTTATGTTAAATATTCCTGGATTCAAGCAGCATCTTTCCATTAAATGTTGATGAATCAAATGTTATATTTTTGTTCTATGTTTGCAGATTTCAATTATCCCTTTCTACATTGTGAAACATTCCGGATCAAATTACGGTACAAAATACAAGTATTTAGGGTGCATCATCCGTAAAATCCATTTTGTCGTGAAATTCATTTTACACCGTAAAATATTATATCGTAATTTTTACAGTAATATTTATTTAATTAGAGTGGTTCAGTTATTTTACGGTAATTATTAGAAAATTTAGAAAATTATTAGAAATGTTGCCAGATATTTTGTTTCGTAATATGTTCCAGTAAAAATAGATTTTACGGTTAAAAGTACCGGCATACTGAGTGCCGGTAATTTTTAACGTAATTTGATCCGGTAATTTTCACAGTGTATAGCTATGAAAGGTTACTTAACATAAATATAGAATTTCTTTACAAAAAAAATCGACTCCCTGTATTAAATCTAATATATATAATTCTCCTACATGGCTCCCAAATTTTGGCTGTATTTCTTTTCCGTCGGTGGCAACGTTTGCTTTGTTTCGTTTACGTTACTATTTCTCTTACACGGTTAATCGACCAATGATTGCCGCTAAAAATGTCACATGCCAAATCTAGCTAAGGTGGCTCAACATATAACGCTTTTAAAAACGGAAACTGAAATGACCAGAGAACGTCAGCTGCGGCAATCTCATACTATTAAGCTAGGCGAAGGCGCTTTTTTTTCACGAATTTATATATTACGAATTTATTTGACGATTTTTGATTTGTATCACGAATTATACTATAGCACATTTCTAATAGGTCTAACGAATTACATGTCATTTATTTGAATTCAAATTTATTTTAATGACTTTACTAAAAAGATGGAATTTTTTATAAAAAAAAAAGATTTTATATGGATTTGAATGATTGCTTTGAATTCTTAGAATTTTGTGCATTTGCAATGTACCTAAGTTAGTAGTAAGCGAAGCAAACCATATAAGATTGCGTAGCAATTTTCAGGGGTTGGCGATCGTTAGCGAGCAGGGGGCTCAGCCCACTAGTTAGTTTATAATAGTTTAATTGTTTATAATAATGTGTAAAATTTATGAATTTTAAAACAAGAATGCATAATTGGAAGAATGCAAATTTGGAAATCTTTTATATATGTTACTTTGAATGGCCGAAATTGGTGGTTGTTGACTTCCACCGGTGAATGTTGACAATCACATAGTCGCTTTGGTAAATGTCCAAAATATATACTATTTCTAGTTAAGTGCCACTGCCCGGTATACCCTACGCTGATGTTTTTTTAAGGTTCAATGCCACTGCCCGGTATACATTTGCCCGGTACTCCGAACACTGATGTTTATCTTAATCTATTCTTAGCAGATATTAAAATATCAAATGAATATAATAATATCAACGAATAAATTAATATCAAATCTGATATAACAAATATTTCGGACATTCACCAAAACGACTAAGTGATTGTTAAAATTCATCGGTGAAAGTTAACATTCTCTAGATTTCGGTCATACACGATATATATAATTACATATATAATATAATATAGTTATATATATAATTTTGTAACTAACTTTCATTATGAGGGGAATTTTGAATATTTTAAGAATCCTTGTTATAGAATACTTGTTTACAGTAATATTTATTTAATTAGAGTGATTTAGAGAGTTTACGGTCATCATTGCTGAAAAATTATGGTAAATAAATTTTTTTGTTCCGTAGCATGTTCCTGTAAAAGTGGACCTTACTGTAAAAAGTATCTACACTTAGGGTGCCGGTGCTTTTTACCGTAATTTAATCTGGAATTTTGTTTACAGTGAAGTTTTTCCATAAAAAAGTTACTTAATATGGAATGGCGTATAAATATGGATAATAAGTATGGAGTTTGTTAACAAAATAAGCTTGTTAGCATTAATTTAGTAAATTATTATTACAACTAAACTATAATTATAATTTAGTAAATTTATAATTATAGTTTAGTTGTTTCTTATTATGAGAAAAGTTTGTAAACTCAGTAGCATGCTCCTGTAAAAAGGAATTTTACAGTATAAAGCACCAGCCAGTCCATTTTACTGGAATATCCTTGTCAGAAATGAAGTAAAAATACACATTATGAGATGCAAATTATTATTAAAGTAAAGAAAAATTATGCATACTATTAAAATATGACGAATTATTTTAAAGGAGAGATGAATTGAAAATATCAGAACCAGTTTGTATTTTAGTAGTTGAAATGGATATATAAGAATCATCTTCAATTTTCCTCCTTTTTAGAAGTGATTTTATAAATTTTGCAAACGATTTTCGAGGTTCAAATATCAATTTATGACTTTTTGTATATTTTTTTTTGACTTTGGTTTTTACAAAGATTTTAAAAATATAAATTAAGGGTAGCCATGTCGCAAATTCTGCACAGGATGAATGCAAAGTGCGGAAATAGTAAAATATATTAAAAAGCAAATTTAAACAATACGGAAGACAGGAAAGAATAATTTGTTTTTAATATTAAATGATAATAATAAAGACNTAACAGCTTCCCTAAGTTTAAAAGGTTTCAACTAATTTTGTATATTTAGATTGTTTTCATTTGCTATGTAAATTTATTTAATTCTTTTCTTAAATGCTGATGAATTTAAATAAAATTTTTCTATGACATGTTCATGAAATAATATCATTTTATTAAATATTCATGAATTCAAACATCGTTTTTCAATTAAATGTTCATTAATGAAACATATTTTTATTAAATTTTCACGAATTCTAATTGAACCTTTCTATTGAATATTTATGAATTCAAATATCATCTTACTACTGAATCTTCAAAAAACTTTTTCTATTGATAAATTCTAAAATTTTTTTATTAGATATTATGTATTTAAATAATATTTTCCTAGAACATGTTCATGAAATAACATCTTTATATTAAATATTCATGAATTCAAATATTATCTTTTTTTCAAATGTTTATGAATTCAAATATCATATTTCTACGAGTGTTTATGAATTCAAAAAACTTCTTTCTATTAAAAGCTGATGAATTCTATAATATTTTTTTTTATTAAATAGTGATGAATTTAAATTCTATTTTTCTAGAACCTGGTCATGAAATAAAATCTTTATATTTAATATTCATGGATTCAAACCGCATCTTTCTATTAAATGTTGATGAATCAAATATTATTTTCTGTTCCATGTTTGCAAATTTCAATTATCCTTTTCTACATTGTGAAACATTCCGGATCAAATTACGGTATAAAGTACAAGTATTTAGGGTGCATCTTCCGCAAAATCCCTTTTGTAGCAAAATTCATTTTACACCGTGATTTTTACAGAAATATTTATTTAATTAGAGTGGCCAAGTTATTTTACGGTAATTATTAGAAAATTTAGTAAATTATTAGAAATGTTACCAGATTTTTTGTTGCGTAATATGTTCCAGTAAAAATAGATTTTACGGTTAAAAGTACCGGCATCCTAAGTGCCGGTAATTTTTAACGTAATTTGATCCGGAAATTTTCACAGCGTAGCTAGCCATAAAAAGTTACTTAACATAAATATGGAATTTCTTTACAAAAAAAATCGACTGCCTGTATTAAATTAGCTTATAATAGTTTAATTGTTTATAATAATGTGTAAAATTTATGAATTATAAAACGAGAATGCATAATTGGAAGAATGCAGTTTTGGAAATTTTTTATACATGCTACTTTGAATGACCGAAATTGGTTGCTGTTGACTTCCACCTGTGAATGTTGACAATCAAATAGTCGCTTTGGTAAATGCTCGAAATATATACTATTTCTAGTTAAGTGCCACTGCCCGGTATACCCTACACTAATGTTTTTTTAAGGTTCAATGCCACTGCCCGGTATACATTTGCGCGGTACTACGAACACTGATGTTTATCTTAATCTATTCTCAGCAGATATTAAAATATCAAATGAATATAATAATATCAACCAATAAATTAATATCAAATCGGATATAACAAATATTTCGGACATTCACCGAAACGACTAAGTGATTGTTAAAATTCATCGGTGAAAGGCAACATTCTCTTGATTTCGGTCATTAACGGTAACATGTTATATACACCGAAGAGCCATTACCTAATGACCACCCTCCATCTACAACAATGGGCTCGTTCAGGTTTTCATGGTTTCTCGCCCAGGAACAATGTTTTCATGGGACCCATAATCCTCATAGAACAATCCCTGAGGTCTGTAAGCTACTTGAACATAGTTGCAGACCAGGTTCACCCATTCATGGCAACAGTCATGGATTGGTTCGAGGAACATTCCAGTGACTTTCAAGTCATGTCTTGGCCCCCAAATTCACCTGACCTTAATCTAATAGAGTATTTGCGGTCCTACTTAGAAAACCAAATTCGTGCTGCTACGCTACCCCCTCGCATTGTGAGGGAATTGCAGGAGCAGTTGGTGAGCGCTTGGTTCAGACTACCTATCAGCACCTTGTGGAATCAATGCCACGGCGGGTGCTAGCAGTTTTGAGGGTTAAAGGTGGTCCTACATGTTATTAGCAGGGTGGTCATAATGTAATGGCTCTTCGGTGTATATAATTTTGTAACTAACTTTCATTATGAGGAGAATTTTGAATATTTTAAGAATCTTTGTTAAAGAATACTTGTTTACAGTAATATTTATTTAATTAGAGTGATTTAGAGAGTTTACTGTCATTATTGCTGAAAAATTATGGTAAATAAATTATTTTGTTCCGTAGCATGCTCCGGTAAAAATGGATCTTACTGTAAAAAATATCGACACTTAGGATGCCGGTGCTTTTAACCGTAATTTAATATGGAATTTTGTTTACAGTGAAGTTTTTCCGTAAAAAAGTTACTTCGTATGGAATGGCGTATAAATATGGATAATAGATATGGAATTTGTTAACAAAATAGGCTTGTTAGCATTAATTTAGTAAATTTATAATTTATTAAAGTTTTGTTGTTTCTTATTATGAGAAAAATTTATAAACTCAATAGCATGCTCCGGTAAAAAGGAATTTTACAGTATAAAGTACCAGCACCCTAATTGCCAGTACATTTTACCGGGATATCCTTGTCAAAAATGAAGTAAAAATACACATTATGAGATGCAAATTATTATTAAAGTTAAGAAAAATTAAACATACTATTAAAATATAACGAATCATTTTAAAGGAAAAATGAACTGAAAATATCAAAATCAGTTTGTATTTAAATAGTTGAAAGGGATATATAAGATTCATCTCCAAGTTTCCTCCTTTTTTGTAGTGATTTTATAAATTTTGTAAACGATATTGTTTTTCGAGGTTCAAATATCAATTTATGACTTTTTGTATATTTTTTTTGACTTTGGTTTTTACAAAGATTTTAAAAATATAAATTAAGGTAGCCATGTCGTAAATTCTGCACAGGATGAATAGAAAGTGCGGAAATAGTAAAATATATTAAAAAGGAAATTTAAACAATAAGGAAGACAGGAAAGAATAATTTGTTTTTAATATTAAATGATAATAATAAAGACTATAGATACATCTATAAATACAATTACTAAAGTTACTTTGAAATTTTGCAATAAATGAACTTACAAGTAAGTAAGTAATTAAGGAATTACATAGCTATTTAAATATATGTTACACAAATAAAACTTAAGTTCGGAAGTGTTATTTTATTTATTTATTTTTTAAAATTCAAAATCAGAAATTTTGTTTAATTTTGAAATAGCTATACATAAAATAAATTAAAAAACACTAATTTATTTTAATTAAAAATACTTTTTCTCAACAAAAATTCTCTTAAAAATATTTTTGAAATATTGCATTTGAAGACATTTAACCCACATTTTAAGCCTTCCTTACCAAAGAATTCTGTAAAACTTCCGTAAGTCTAAAAATATTTCGATGCTTTTCCTTTTATTTTAAAATATCTGAGAAGTTTTCGTAAACATTTCTTTTTTAGTTTGAAGACTCAAGTTTCTTTTTAAATATTTGAGTAATCTTGACTTCATTAACATACCATCATGTGCTAGTCAATACAACGTAATTAAACATTTATTAATTAATTCAATTCATTTTGTTTTGATGATCTTCATATCAATGCATTAAACCACGAAGCACAGTAACGAAATTTTTAATATTTATAATAATTTTTTTTCAGATATTTTTGCATCATATATTAGCAATCTGACGAATATTACCTTTACAATCAAAATTAACTATTTCAAAAGTAAAATTTTATGTATGTTTCATATTATCATAATTTTTTTTTCCTTAGTAAAAACAATAACGGTTGCCCAAAAGTCTTTTTTTTAAAATAACATTTAATTGAATTGGATTAGAAGAATGTTACTCCCAAAACAGAGAATTTTTCAAAAATGCTATTTTAACGAAATTTTCAACACGTCATCATTCAATCAATTTTGAGAACATATTGAAACAATGTTAAATTTTTCGGACATAACACAGTTTTTATTTGTTTTAAAAATAATTTCATGTTATCCTGTTTTAAAAATGATTTCATGTTACATTAAAGGTTTTTTTCAGGAATTTCTAAGTTAAAGCTGCAAAAATAATTAATAATTAATTGTATGCATGTTTTTATACTGAAATTTTTTTTTATAACAAGTGGGGAGAGTTGTTAGCGAAAACTTGGATCAATTCGAAATTTATCATTCTCAGATGAATTTCTCAAATATTAAATAAAGTATCTTTTCTCCGTGAATTAATCCCCAAACAAAACATAAAAGGTTGCATAATTACATAACTTTCCCCTTTCTACCCTACTTGCTTGGCGACATTTGATCTAGCCTCACGCTTCACCGGATACCGCCAACAAAGAAAACAACTTTTGTGCGCTTTACTTAACCTTCGAACTTTGGTGAACAATATCCGGCTTGGAGTATCTCTCCTTCTAACGTAAAAGCCACTCGACCGGACAAGAGCGAGTTGTCGCGTCCGGCAGATACGAGAATTTTTGGTCCAAAGAGGGAATTTACAACCTCCATTATTGGCGGGGAAAGCCGACCGTTAAAGCTAACTAATGAAAGGCAGGGCGCTTTTATTGGAGGAGGACCGCTTGCTGTAAAGGTTCGCGAATGGGGATTTCATTTGGGTCTCTGTAAAGAGAAATTTGTCACCGGAGCAGCTTGTGGACCTCAATTGTTTAGTAGTTGCCTTTCTACAAGTCTCTAGATATTAACCACGAGCTACTGCTTCAGTTTTTATCACTCAAGAAAAGTCTGTGAGGATTTAGAGTATTTTTATAGAATCGCGCAATATAATTAATTCCTCATGGACTTCTTCTGCCATTCGAAATTAATCAACAATGTAACACTCTTTTCCATTTTGTAAATTTAAAAGTGAGTTTTCAACAATTATAATAAGTTATTTGGTGAAACTCTAGATCAAGGTGACCAATTTCACGAATTTTACTAAAACTAGATAATTTTTCTCTCTCCTTAATTAGACAAATCCCCTTTGGTTAAGAAATTTAATTCGTTTTAGTTTCCTGAAAAACAATCACAAAATAAAATGCATTTTTCTTTTAGTTGCTTGCCCTTAAACAAGCATTAAAAAATATTCTTTGAAATTGAAATTTTCATCTAATTCTATTTTTATAATTCATCATTTATTTCAAGTGTCTACAACACTAAAACAAAAATTTGGATCAAATTAAGGTAAAAAGTACTGGCACCTTGGATGCATCATCCACAAAATCCATTTGTACAATAAAATAGTATAGCTATATTTTTAGAGCAATATTCATTTTAATTAGAGTAATTTACAGATTTTACGGTAATTATTATTGTAAAAATTACTGTATATAGAATTTTTTATTCTGTAACATATACCGGCAAAAATGGATTTTACGGTAAAAGGTATTGGCACCCTGAGTGCCGATACTAATTTGAATCAGAATTTTTTACAATGTATGCCCTTGCAGCACAGACACCTACTTTATGGGATTTGTGCTCTCTTAAGCCTCTCTAATAATTAAGAGACATAACCTCCATGAAGTTTTGAACTCTGAAAAAGTCTTTGAAAAATACTTACAGCCTTAAACTTTTAAAATTCGTTAACTAGGTTCAATAAACTGTATTTCAAGGAATAAAAAAATGATCAAAGTTATTTGTTAGTTACTGAACAAAAAAGTAAATTGCGTTCTCGTAATTCTTCGCTCATCTTGGAGGAAATAGCATCCCATATCTATCTGAAGAGAGACATTGAAATCGAAGACAAATTTCAAGTGAAATTCGGGTATTTAGAATGTAAAATTACACCTCAATTGTTTTTAATAGTTTTTTAATCAGATCTTCAGGGCAAATATTTCATTACATAAAAATAAATTTGTTGCTTTCAATCTATAGACAAAGACTTTAGCTTGTAGTAGTTGGTATTTTTTCTTAACGAAATTTGGATGTAACAACCATTATTCATCATGAAGCTAAATTTATTTAGGAGTTAAATATACTTATGTCTAATCCAACGAATTAAAGTATAGGATATTAAAAAAATAACTCTACATTTCTCTGAGCATTTCATGTTGGATACATCGAGAAAAAGAGCCTTCGACTTTAAATTTTAAATATTGATCAATATCACATCATGACTTGGCCTTTGGCTATAAAAATGTTCCGCTTAGATGAACTAGATGTTAACTGGTATAAGTTAAGAAAAGAAAAATAAATAATTTGCTTGAAATTTTTTATTGTAATGTTGTCATTGTGTGGAAAGCTTTATGTCACTTTGAAAGGTTTCTAATGTGGTGAATTTCAAATCTCATGAATAATTAGAATTTACATGAATATTAGTTAGGATACATGGGCAGGCCCCGGTGAAGAATGCAGTATTATCTAAAAAAGAACATCGTCATTGTTTTTTTTTTCAAATAAAAAAAAAATGTTATTTTACCACGAAGCAATGATGAGAAAATAAAATCCTTGTAAATGCTTAAATTTTAAAAGTTGAAAAGAAAGTTGAAGTTAAAAAAATTTTAAAAGTTGTTGGCATTAAAATTTTGTAAGAATCTCACTTTTACTTTGTTAGTAATTTTACAAGTGAATTAATACATTTTTCTGGCGTATGAGGAAAATTAACTTCAAAATTTTGTGAAATTTGTGAGCGATAATGTTTATAATTAAAAATATTAATAGCAGAATTCTTACTAAAAATTACCTTACAATATTTTCTTCAAAAAATGCCATTTTCTTTCGAAATCTTACGTTATTTAGTAAATTTTACTTTAATAAAAATAAGCATTTCTCAGTACTTTTGAAGACTTTAATTTTAAAATGTTACCGCAATTCTGTCTTCATTACCAAACATCAAGGGTGCGTCCAAATGTTACTTAAGTACCTAATAGAGAGGGATAGTTTGTGATTTTCTTATTTTTGAAGACAAGGTAGAAAGAAGAGCTCTATTTCTGTAAGACATTAAAATCCATTTATTTTTAGAATTTTCTTAAAAACAAAATAAAAAACGCAAAAAAATTAAACATGGAAATTTTTTGAATTTAGAAAAAAAGTTAAATATGGGTGAAAATTTTTTTCGAAGAGTTTCAAGGATCATCAGCTTTGATAACAAAAGGTAAACATTAATAAAGAATATTCTACTCAAAATTCGATAAAATAAATCACATCATAAATTTTGTTTTAACGTAACAATTAATTAACAAATGATTTTATGTAATAAATGTTAAAAACACTTTTAATAAAAAATACAAACTAACAAATAAATTGAACCGAATAAATAGTTTTTATGCCATTCTCTAAGGTATCATGATAAAATAACATGATTTTACCTTTTTTTTAAAGCAAATTTCTACATATATTATAACACCATTTTTTCATTATTAATTTTACCAAAGTCATACGAATGAGCATCGGTAGAAATTGCTAAGATTTTAAGTGTTCCCATAGAATCAGAAACACGGTACAAATTTTGGCATATTCTGGTAGTTTTTACTGTACTTTTCCCACCGGGCAGCTCCCACTATGAAATATTATATTTTTATAAAGTATTCCAGAATTAAAATAACTTCTTTGTATCAAGTATTTGCGAATTCAAATAAAGTATTTTTATTTTTCATCCAAACATTTTAATAACTCTTATCACACTAACATAAAGTGTCACTTCATCAAAAATACCTTTGAATCGATCTAAATTCTAAAATAAAGCGTTTCCTAGACATAGTCCATAGTACATACACTAATAAAATACAAGTAGAATTGTTGCTTCCACTCTTCGCTAAGTGTTGAAACAGACAGCTTCCATTACCATAAAATATAAACAATATATATCTTGTCCTAAAACTCTTTGGCTTTTGTTGTAAATTCAAGGACCGATAGTATAAATAAGAGTATTAAATTTAATTATGTACTCTGAGCAATAAATGTTAGGGTTTAGAGGAAACACACATTATCTTGCGTTTTCCCTAACTTTGGAAAACGGATTGAATAGAGGGGAAAGTAATGTAAACGCCGTCCTATTGTTTGCTTTTACTCGAAAAGATACCGTTTTATCTTCGCCAACTAGAGGGAAAAATCACTTTAATTTTTTGTGGTTTGGCGCTTTATACTTGTTTGCTAAATAATTAAATTTCATTTTTGTCTAAATAGTGAGTAATTGAGAAAAAAATAGTGTTAGATTTTTGAAATAAGTGCTTAATAAAAGTTTTTTGGTGAAAAAAAGTTTTATAAGCTGGAATTTAAATGCATTAAATGTTTCTAAATAATATTTCCAGTTTCATTAAATCTTTTCTATAAAAGGTTAAATAAATGTTGTTATATAAATAAGCATAAAATACGTTTTAGTTTGAAGAAAGAAATTTTTTTTTATTAATACAAAAGCTGTAATGCAGTAAACAAAAATATTATTTTAGCCCAATCAAATGTTAAGTAAACAAATTTTATTTAAGGATAATAGAGATTCTAAACCTTTCATTTTTGAATTAGAATAAATTAGGTGCAATTTTCAAGCTACCTTAGAATTATACTTTTGGATAGCTTATTTAGTCTTAACCAAATTGACTAATGTTTTTTGCTTTAACACTTTGAATTTGGTTTAGAAAAATGGTTCTTAGCTGCTTTTCCATGGAATTGTGCAAATAACACCAGGGTTTTTGCATGAAATCGACAACGTTTAGAAATTGTTTGGAATTAATTGGCATTTTTTTTCTAAAATTTAATATATTTAAAAAAATTCAACGAATCTTATTTGAATTTAAAATGAAAATTCAAATAAAAATACCAACAATAAAAATTAGAACTTGTTAATTTTTTTGTCTCAAAAAATTTTTTTTGTTATGAGAGTCATACAAAAATTGAAATGAAAACTTTAAAAAAAAGTAGTTGGGAAAATTTTATAAAATATGTACACTAAGTAAAAAAAGTATGGTCAAAACTACCAGAATATGGTAAAATTTACATTGTGTCTGATTCTATGGGAGCACTAAAAAGCTCGATAATTTTTACCGATGCTTTTTGGAAGTGATTTTCGTAAAATTAATAATGAAGCATAGTTTTTATATGATAAAGTTTGGTAATTTTCTCATAATACCTTAGCATGGCTTAAAAACCGTTTATTTGGTTAAATTTATTTTTGTATTGTTCACTACATGTGTTGTAATGAGAACTACATATAAGTTAGAAAATCAGAATTTCCGGAAATCGTTACCATATAAACGGAATAATCACCATATAAAAACTTCAAAAATGCATATTTCAGTTTAATTAACCAGAATTATGAATGATTTTTACCATCACTCTACAGTACAGTAATTTTTCTAGAATCTTTTTCTCCGTGTATGATGAGTTGTTATAATTATGTATAAAAACTAATATTCCAAGACTCTTGATATATGGAGAATTTCCAAGACAACATTTTACTCGAACTTTAGAGTCAGGTCAAATATCTAATATTATTCTTTTTTTATGCCTTCACATTACAGATTGAAATATTAAGGAATTACATAAATCATATTTCTTTAGCTACAAGAAATATTTTTTTATTTTTATGATATGTAGCGAAAATAATTTAAGAAAGAAAAGAAATTCCGTGATAAATTTATGAACTGAAAACTTTGCACCAAAACTTTTAAACTCCACTCTATTTTTTCAATTGATTTATGGGCATCCGGTAAACAAGACACAAATATTATTTTTTAAAAGTTACGTCTAAAAACTGCGCTTTATAAGAGATTTTTGTGAAGATCAGTTATGATTTATTTTTTTACACTTTAACAACTTCATAAATTATTTTTCAGAGCATTTCAGAGATTTTTATTCGTCAATTAATTTTTCCTTTTATTTATAAAAATTATTAAAAGAATTTATATAATTTTAACTAGAGTATATATTTTTTATAGATTATGAAATTTTTGTCATAAAACATATAACATTATACCTACGTTTAACTACGCTATACATTCGTTTTCTACGACTTATTGTCTTTTAATTCCTTTGCAAAAGTAATTAAAATCAAGTCAAAATATTAAATTATTAAAAAATGTTTTCTAAAATGTACGTTAATTACAAACTATCTGATTAGCCGTACCATATAAATTTAATCCAAAAAACGTTACTGTTTAATTTAGAACTTAATTATTTAAGCAATAAAATTGTAATGAATGCTTTAAAACCTATTATTATACCTAATATGAGAAAGTAATAATACCTTTAAATATCTAATATTAAAAAGTAATTATTTAAGAAGTTAAGAGTTTTAAGAGCTCTGTTGTAGTAAGGTAGAGAAATATTATTAAAGAAAATGAGAATAAGAGAAATGATACGGGTAAAAAAGAATCCATTTTAGATAAATAAATAAACTAATTAAAAATAAGATGTTAAGAATTGCTAAAAAATCTCCAAATCGCAAAACAATCAGCAAAATGTGCTTTAAAAAATAGCTGATTTGAAAACAAAATGATAGATTTATTTAAAAGTAAATCAATGATAAATCAAATAAGTGACGAAAAATGGGAATAAAATAATAAGAATTGGTAAAATCTAATTTAAACAAATAAAAAATTTAATTAAATCAATAAATTTATGGCAAGTAAGAAAATCTGAATAGAATCCTATTTAAATAAAATGAACTGCTGTATTTAGCATGGTTTAGGAATAGCTATTTTAATTGTGATCAGAGACGTGATACTATGGTATCCAGAGCGTTGTAAGTGTACACTCTAAAAAAATTCGTTTCAACATCGAACCATAGTATCATAATCCAGTGGAAAAATTTTCCGAAACGCTAATGAAGTGTAAAGTTGAATTCTGTTTCCGTTCAGCTTAAACCATTGTAAAATGCCATCAAATCTAAGAAATACGATAGTATGGTTCAATTTTGAAAGAAGGTAAGGAAGGTAATCAATGAAAACATGAGTGACAAAAAATGAGAATAAAATAAGAATTATGGAGGAAATTAATTCGAATAAATAAAAAAATTATAAATAAATAAATTAAGTAAGTGCATGCTAAAAAAGTAAAATAGAAAAATAAGAAAGAATTACTGATGCATTTAATATGGTTAAGGAATAGTTATATTGATGGTGGTTACTGAGATAGTTTTGAGGTATTCAGAGCCCTGTAAAGTCGGTTTAAAGTTGAACTGCAATATTGGTACCTTGAACCATAATATTGTATGCCGATTTGCCTCAACAGTAATCGAATGTTAAATTAAAGCAGGGTTTCGTTCAACTTGAACCATTGTAGCATACAAGAAAATTTAATAAAAACGTTAATATCGTTAAATTTAGCGTCATTGTTTGGTCAAAGCCAATTCAAATGATATTGTAACTCAAGGGAAAGCCAGATTTGTTTTAAGGAAGTAAATAAATAAAAAATTAAGTGACAAAAAGTGAGAATAAAACAAGAATTTAATTTGAATAAATGAAAGAAAATATAAATAAATCAATAAAGTTATGGATATCTGGAAAATTTAAATACATTAATAAGAAAGAATTACTGATGTACTTAACATAGTTTAGAAATAGTTATATTGATGGAGATTAGAGATGTGGTATTGAGGTACCCTGCGATATGTAGATGTAGACAATCATACAATTCGGATTTACGTTGAACCATAATATAGGTACATTGAACCATAATACAGCATACAAATTTGCCTCAACGCTAATGAGATGTTAAATTGAATCAGGTTATCATTCATCTTGAACAATTGTAACATGCCGTTAAATTTAGGAAATACATAATCCGATTCAATTGAGCTTAATTTTTTCATCTCTATCATTTTTACCTTTAATGTGTCTCAAAACGCTCTAAACAGTGTGTTTTGTTGCCGAATCTTCCTGAATGTTGTTTATACAGATAATTGTACTGAACAAGCATAAAAAGTTTAAAATTTCCATTTATAAATCATATTTTTATTTTGTTAAGTATATTGTTTTAAAATGGTGCTTCTATGTTACAGAAAAAATAAAATAAATTCTAGTGTACCCTTTTTATCTTAGCTTAGTATTGGTGCAAAGGACTTACTTAAAGTTCCAAAAGGAAAAAAAAAAGCAACGGAATACAATAGAACTACTTTTTCATATGCACATTTAATTTTTCAAAAGGCATTTAAATCGCTATTTTAGATCCAACACCTTTATCACAGAAATCATCGTTATTGACATGCACCATACCTACGAGGCGAACAAAGAAATAAAAAGGGGGAAATATTATCGCGTGATTACACATAAAAAACTTCATAATCGCTACAGCAAAAAATAACGATAATTTAAGAGACGAAAAAAGAGAGAATAAGACCAGAAATACTGGGAGAACCATTGTTTCATTATACCAGAGATTCAGCGAGGCATTTGGGAAATTCCAAAACATTTGTAAAACCATAGCTCGTTGCTACCCTCCAGATTTAAAAGCTGAGCATCCCCCCCAAAACCATTTAGTTGGGAATGAGATAAGGTTTTCAATAGAGGAATGCAAATCACAATAGTCTGGTATCACACATATGGTTCTGTTCCCGTCCTCGTTCAGATGGTGAGGTAGGCAAAATTACGGGCAGATAAAGTTTCAATAAAGGCTTTGTTCATTTTGCCTTTGGGTCAGAAATTTGCGACTAATGATCTATTGGCGAGGGAACAATGGAAATGTAAGCCTGCTTTTCTTTTGTGGCGTGGTTTGTGATCAATACGCCTCCATGTAATGGAAAGGTAAAAGCCTTTCCCCCTAAACAGAGATTTGTATTTCAGACGTCTTTTCATAAATGATGGCTGCTTTCAGGTACGCCAAGTTACTAATGGGAATGAAAGCACGCCAAATATAATTGTTTCACTTTCTTCAAAAATGATCTCTATAGATATTGAGATTCAAAACTATTCTATCTTCTTATCAATCGCATTTATACATAATATCAGATGTATATTATGGGTGAATAAATGTTGCCGTGGTGATAAAGTGGATTTATTTATTTACTTTGTAAGATTTTACTGATGGATGATTTGCGTTAATTTTGTTATAAATGTTTATGTATTATTATAGTTTTAGCAAGGAAACACTGACACTTTGATATTAGTCAACATAAATTAAAATTAGAAAAATTTAAAAGTTCCATAGGGTATCTAACTAACAGTTCAATAGGTATAAACAACTGGTATGGTTTTCTGGAGTGATTTTCTTTACGTTTAAATAGATTAAAATGTTTTTTTTGCTGAAAATTTACTCCATAAACAGGAAAAAGAGATTATATGGGTCATTCTCACAAAAACAGTCATTTTCATGTCCCCAGTATATTTTATGTTTGTTTTACAACTTACGAAAAAAAATTTTCAGGGAAAGTGTCCTTCAGAATGCAAGCTAACAAAAGAATAAAAATAAAATTATCAATTTTTATTTTTTATTTATTTTAGGTAATTAAAATATACCAATATGTCATTCCCTCACTTGTCCCCACTGCTGATTTAAAAAAAGAAAAAAATTGTTTCTGAAATAAGAA
>NC_092210.1:38362113-38415690 GCF_043381705.1 Parasteatoda tepidariorum | reverse complement strand
AAACTTTTTATATTCATAGGATATATACTTTCTTTATAATGCCATTACATATTTCTATTAATATAAAAAGTTTCAGAGGTTTTTATTCAATTTACTTTTTTGGGATTTTATGAACTGAAAAATGACAGTTTTCGTGAGAATGACCCATATATTTTTTATTCAAACCTATTTTACTTTATAGACCATCTAATTGTTTTTCATTTTTGTTCGAAACGGCAATACTTTTTTTCTCAAATCATTGTCTTAAAAATAACGGCATCAATTACAATTGGAATACTATGAGAATTTTATTTCATAATAAGGAAATTACAATAACATCATAATAAATTTATGAATTTTATATTTTTTAAACTATAGTTATTATTACGCAGAGATTATCACATAAAATCTGAATGGCACTTATAATCATATGTTTATTTTTTTTCTTTCAATAAAGTTAATCAAAAATAAACATTATATGCAACAGTATTCTCGAATATTTTTTAAAAGTAATTTATTCTTCAGAAACATTAATGTATATTTTAAAACATTAGTGCGATAATCGAAGCAACATAAAACATATTACCATAATAAAATAATTTAAACCATAATTACTATTACACTGAAATAAGAGTTTTTCTTTCATTCTGCATAACACTCATGATAGCTTGTTCAGCGATAATCTACAGAATAAAACTAATAAACAAAAGTTAGAAAAATTAATTAATAGCAAAAACTATTTCAGTTTTATTACTATTATTTACTTGTATTTTAATAACTTAGCACCAGTTTAGAATGTAACACAATTTCCTGATAAGTCTCTCTTAATCTTTTCAGATCTGCGAATGTTGCTTCACTGCAAGGGGACTCTATACGCAGGAAAAAAGAAATCACCTTTGTTCGGTCAAACTTAACTAGCTTTGTAGAGCAGTTGAATTTTTGTTAGAAACTGAAAACAACTTTTCCTCTAAAATAATTGCTTTGAAATAGTTGCTTCCTTATTAAAATACCATAATAATTCTGTAACACAATAATGTAATAACAAAAGGTTCACAATTAAATGTAGGATTTTTTGAAAAAAATTTTCTGGAAAAAAAAGGGGTCAGAATTACCAGAATATCATACAATTTACCGAGTTTCTGACTCTATGGGAACACCAAAAATCTCGATAATTTTGATCAAATTGGTTTTGTTATAATTTTGGTAAAATTGGCAATAAAGGTTTTATTATATGCGATGAAGATTAGAACATGTGGTAAAATTTCATAATTCTATCATGATACCTTGGATTATAATAACTAAAATTAGATACCAGAATTTCTGGTAAACTGTTACCATATAAACTGAAAAATTACCAAATGAATGGTTTAAATACCGTTTATTTTGGTTTTTATTTAAAAAAAAAGCCTGAAATATCATTACTATACAGTAAGATAATTTTACCGGAATAATTTTTTCACATGCGCAGTGTGCCAAAAAAAAAAAAAAAAAAAATGGACCTCCCTAAAAAAGATTTGATGTAATGATCGGATCTTCACGTTTGATAAGATTCAAACTCCGTGATTCCAGGGGATGAAATCAAATATGCGAATCAATTAGAGCAGATGCTATTTATACAACATGACTAAAGTTACAAAATCGGGCGCAAAACGTACTTTCTCTGAATAAAAATACTCTTTTTTTTAGGGGGATTCAGATTTCCAACCCCGAAATATAGGAGGTAACCACAATTTGGTAAATATGGTACCCATAGGAGAGCAATACAAAATGTGGACCCCATAATGTTAATTTTACTTTTTGCGTATTTCGTCATATCTCGAAAACTTTTTAAGTAAATTGAAAAATTTTTGCACACAAAATTTGTTCATCCAAAGATAATTTCATGTGAAAAATTTTTTTTAGTAAATATTTATTATTTCTGTTTTTTTACTTCATAATAGTCGAAAAATATTGAATTGTAAATTTTGCATAATTTTAAAGTATGTAATTTTACATGACAAAATACAAAACTTAAGCAAAATTGATCAAAAAGTTCCAGCGAGCTCGAATTTTAAATACACCACTTTATTAAAATTCAATTTCTAAGGAACTATTCAACCAATTTCGCAAAATTTTGAATTTTGCCATGAAAAAATACTAACTTTAAAATGATGTAAAAATTGTAAACTTTACAACTGAAAATTTTTCCAACCATTATTAAATAAAGTAATAAAACATAACAAATCTTTACTAAAATATATTTTTTGCCTGGATGCATATCTTTGGATGAACGAATTTTATAATTGTTTTAAATTTTTCAATTCGTTTAAGAAATTCTCGAGGTATGGCGAAATTCGTTAAAAAATAAAATTGGCATTAAGGGTACCAAGACCGATTTTCTGACCAAACAATTGGGAGTATATTTCCCAGGTTTCGGCTAACCCCTATGTTTTGGGGATCAGAAATTCTAATTCGTCAAAAAAAAGTATGTTTATTCAGAGAAAGTAAGTTTATGTGTCTGATTTCGTAACTTAAAATATTGTCTGCACTAATCAGTTCATATATTTTAGATCACCCCTTTGAACTATTAATATTGAGTCTTAGAACGTGAAGATCCGATCATCAGACCAAAAGTTATTCAGAGAGTTATGTTTTTCTAAGCTCTCTGTATATTCCTTATTATAAAGACATTAGTATTTCCTCCAACCAGTTTAATACTTATCGTTATTTCTTTATTTTTCTAAACTCAGAACAAAATTCACAATAAAAAAAAATAAATAAATTGGTAACAATTAATAATGGAACGCGATATCCTATTAGGGCTTTCTTAAGATTTGTAAATGCTACTTTATTGCAAAGGCAGTCTTTACACAAGAAAAAAAGATATCACTTTTGTTAGATCGAGCTTAACTTGCTTTATAAAGCAATTTATCATTTTTTTTGTGAGAAGCAAAAACAATTTTTTCGTCTAGAATAATTATTTTGAAGTGATTGATTAACTATTGAAATACCACAAGAATTCCGCCAATGAATATTGTAATTATGAAAGATTTACAATTGAATTTAGGTTTTTAAAATTACATTAATTATTATAAAGATATTAGTACATATACTCTTTCAATCAGTTCAATGCTCATAGTTAATTGTTTATTTTTTTAAAGTCAGAACAAAATTAACAGATAAAATAAAATTTCGACAGTAATTTAGAATGCAATGTGATTTCCTGATGGGACTTTCTTCACCTTTTAAGATCTGTAAATGTTACTTTACTGCAAGGGGAGTCCTTACGCAGGAAAAAAGAGATTACCTTTGCTCGCTCAAGCCTAACTTGCTTTATCGAGCAGTTAATCACATTTTTACTAGAATCTAGAAACATTTTCTTTAATTCTAAAATAATTATTTTGAAATTATTGATAAGCTATCTAAATACCATAACAATTCTGTAACATAGTAATGTAGTAACAAAATATTAACAAATAAGTTTAGAATTCTAAAACCACATTTATTAGTACAGATTCTCTTACAATCAGTTCAATACTTATAGTTCCTTGTTTATTTTTAAAACTGAAAACAAAATTAAGGAAAATAATTAAAATAATTAAAGGAAAATTTTAGGCAACTGTTAAGAATGTAACACGATTGACAGGATTTTAAGTTCCATAAATGTTGTGTTACCGCAAAGATATTCTGCGCATGGGGAAAAAATCACCTTAGCTCGTCCAAACGTCTCTCCTTTTTTGCAGAGCTAATGACAAATTTTTTTCTGAAAAAATAAAAATAAAATAAAGATTAATATCTTAAAATCATGACTGATAATTTTTCAACACATTAAAATTGTTCAAAGTCATTACAATCAATTAAAATGACATTGGTTTTATTATGTAACCATACCCACCTTTACACATCTTTTTACAAACTTCTTTAAAAAATATAGAAAATCATGTGAATTACTTACACATTTATAATCAGGAAAAATATACAAATACACATCGCAAACACACAATATACAATACAAACTATTAACAAATAAAAAAAAAATTTTTTTTTTTTTTTACTAAATGGTTAAGAAAAATTTAATTTGTTAAGTTTTTTCACTCTCTTTCTAAGATTTGTTGACAGGAAAGAAAAAAAGGAAAAATGAATAATCCTTGCTAACATTTTTCATGCGCTATGGAGTAGTTTCGTATTTCATTCTTTACTGGGGACGATCTCTTATTAACGGAATAGCATCGCTATTAAAATATCGTAAAATTGCACAACTGTGTTTTCAAAACAAGAATTTTTTAAAATTTTTCTTTGTAATCCTTAAAATGAAAATTTTTAAAATATTTTTTGTATGTCAAATTTACCTAAATAATCAGATATTGGTGCATGTGGAAATTTTAGTTTATATTTAATATATGCAGGTAGGTGCCGCTAAGTTAAACCATATTATTTTGCTTCTCAAATTTGATTCAACGAACGAATTTTTTAATTATAACGAAAATGTGGTTTAATTTTATACCTTATTTTAGTAGCAATTAATTTGCCTCGTATTAACGCTCAAGATATTGATGTTATGGTCTAACGTTAAATCTATTTTCAAAGAGTGTTAAATTTTTTTCTTACGAATAAAAAATAATACAAGATGTAATCAAGAGCAAAGATTTCCGAAACATTGTCGTTGACAAACAAATAAGCTACACTGTCTTTTTTGTACTTCCAAATAATATAGAGATTGTGTGTCACGTTTCTAATGAATGGTAGAAAAAGTCAAAATTGCCATTTCCTGGTCTTGTCCACGTGCCTGGTTTTTTCAACTTTCTCATGAAAAAGACCCAGGTTCGAATGCCATCGGTGGTTGGTTGATACGAATTCTGCTCTTGACTCGCACCGATCACTGTGCTGACATAAAATATCCTAAAGTGATGGATGGATCATAGGTTAGAGAACTATTGCCTTCGGTTTATCCGTGAGAGGTTTTCATGGTTTTCCTCTCATGTCGAGGTCATGCAGGTTAGTTCCATCAAAAAGTCCTGCAAGGAGGCTAGTTTGTCCAAATGCTTGATATAGCAGTTCCCTTGTCTTCTAGGTTGGGTTCAAAATTACAAGGCTATGAAGTTGAACATTGATGGTCATAAACTCAGTAGCGGATAGGCTGTTCAATACCGAATAGAAAATAAAATAAAAACTCTTTCATATTGCTGAACAGTAGAAAATAGAATACTATATGCCTTTAATATATTTTTTTCGTCTCTGTAAATGCTGTTTATTTTCACACTTTTATTTGCTTAATGATTGCTGGGTCTAAAAAACCCTTTTAAAAGCACTTTTTAAAATCCTTTCTATTAATAATATTCATTGCCTTCAGTAAAAACTCCTTTTAGAATAATTTAACAATAATAAAATAAATTATAATACTTGTATGACATAATACAGCATCTTATTTAGAGAAGAGAGTTTTTTAATAAAACTAAATTTACGCTTGCAAGTAAATTTATTTAGAAGAGCTTAGAGTTATTATTGAAAAATACTTAAGCAAATTACTTGCCCTCTTGTTTTTGCTCTGAAATAGCAGTTAAAAATCAATGATTTGAAAAAATAAATATCAGATAATTTTATAATAGTTATTAATCTATTACAATATCTATTACAAGTTTATTTAGCAAAATAAACATAAAGTTTAATTTGCAATATAAACTTGTAATAGATATTCAAGAAATTTGGAGATTAAGAAATGGAAAGTCATATTTCTAAAATATAAATATTTAAAACTATATTGCTTTTTATTTCATAAATAACCTTAATTACAATACTTTTTCTATTAATTCTATATACATAGTTTTACATGATGAAATTTGAAATTTGAAGAGTTTTTCAAAATTCATTATAAAATAACATTTATAAAACTTCTAAAATATTAAGTTAAAAACTTTGCCTAGTTGTGAAAGTATTCTTCTAAAATTATTCCAACAACATCCTTAAAAGTTATGATACATAATTCAAAAACACTTAAATCAATTTTATATAATTATCGTGGCAGAATTGGCAGTAGGGGAAATTCTTTTGTGCATTATTATTATATTGAAAGATGGATATTGCGGATACGTAGGAAGAAAATCATCTTGCGTTATTATGGAGCATTTTTTAAATAAATAAATATGGCCATACTTATATTTAGAAAAAAAATATTAACAAAATAAAATATTACTCCACAGCTCTTTTAGGGAGATGAAGAGAGTTTCTGAAAAGGCATCAATTTTATATATTTATAACACTAACTAATGGTCGGATTGTGAAGGACTATCCGAAGAAATCTCAAACCAAACCCCATATAATGGAAACACATTAACAATTACTAATGTTTATTATTCAAACAAACATACTTTATATTTACCTAAAGAAATGTCAAAAATAAAAGCCATATAAATTTTCAAATTTGATAGTTTTCATTGAAAGTTTAATTCCGATAATTTTCTTTTTGCTTACAAGTTTCAATTTGCTTTATCTAGAAATCATATTTGAAAAAAAGCATCAATCAGAGGAGAGTATAATTCAAATTATTAAAATTAACTATATTTATCGTTAGCTTGCAAAATTGTTAAGCACTTAATCAATGCAAATACAATGCTACTTTTTTGTTTTAATTAACTTTTTTTGAAGAGAATTTAATGAGCAATCTTCCTAATTCTTGCTAATTTAATTGTTAGATATCAAACTTTATAATTATATTGTGTTATAGAACTATCCTAAAGTGATCAATTTATTTCTTATTTATTTTCTATTTCTTCTAATGAAAAAATTTCCTGTTTTCCATCATTAAGTACATATACTTGGCAAGAAAAATATTTCTTAATTTCCGGCATCACTCCCCCATCTGTTTGAAATGCTTGGAAGAAGCTTTTCAATTCCATCTCGCCAAACCCCTACTTTTCATCATTTCCAAGTATTAAACTTTGACAGCACGAAATGGAATCAGTCGACATTAAAAAAGGAAACAGCACTAAATCATACTTTCTCCATCGAAGAGCTTTCATTTTCGTTTCAAACATTTTTCGGACTGACTTTTCTTCAATTTTTTTAAACACTATCTATCAAGCGAGTAAAACCACTTTTAAAAGGAAAAGAAAAAAAAACTTTTTATTCCAAAACAGATTTTTTTTTTATTTGAACGACGTTGAAAAAAAAATTGTGTCACTTTTCAGCATTCGATTTTTTCCTCTCCACGTGACCATTTATAACCACCTGCGAGCTAACACTAGGCCATATCCTCAACAATGAAAGTTCGGTCGAAGAAGATGGCAACGACAGTAGTTTGATCAATGAAGTCAATCATTGTGGCCAGATACTTTCCCCCACCTCCTGTGTTTACTCTATTGACGAAGACCTAGACACAAAATGTGTTAAAGCTGCAACGATCTATTACAGGCTGCAAGGGGAAAAGAAAAATTGCAATTCTATTGAAGAGATTGATTTTGCTTTCTATAAACATTAAGCTTCACACTGAAAACATTTGTAAACAGGAAAAAAAGACTTTTATTGAATACACAAAAATCAACTTTAATCAACATCAACAAATCAAATCAACATCAACTTTAACAAAAATCAACTATGATAAAAAAAATTATGCTGAAGATATTAATTAAAATTTTTCAAATTTTTAAAACTAGTCTTGGAATGTACTTTTGATTTAAAAAAAAGCTATCCAAGAACAGAAATTTTCATGATTCCAAATAAAGTAAAAAAAAAAAAACATCGTAAATTTTGAAGGAAACATTTTTTCATTAAAACAAGGGAAATTGGAAAATTTTTTGATTACCAAAGTTAAATTTATATACAAAAGGGTGCATTTTCTTACCTTTTCTATTCAAATTTCTGTTCCCTTTTTTATTAATTTAAATTATAGTATTCCTTTTCTCTTAAAATCATGTCGAAAATATTGAAAAAAATATAAATTTTGTTATTTAATTTTTTTTCCAATTAAACTTGTAGATAAGGACAAATTGGAACACTCAATGCAATTTATGTTATCTTCTATTCATTTATTTTTTATTCTACAGTGAGAAAAAAAGTATGATTCAAACTACAAAAATATGGTTAAGTTTAAAGTATTTCTAGATATATAAGAATTTAAAAAAGCTCGGTAATTTTTACCGAAGCTCTTTGGTAATGATTTTGGTAAAATTAGCAAAAAATGTGGTTTTATAATAAGTGATAAAATGTATTAAATGTGATAAAATTTGGTAATTTTATCTTGGTACATCAGAGCATTACATGAAAAACAATATTTTTTTAAAAATTTAATTCTCTGATATGTATTTTTTGCTAAGTATGTGGTAATAAGAACTTTAATTTTGAGAATAAGAGTTTCCGGTAAACCGTTACTACATGAACGAGAAAATCCTCAAATGAACAGTTTAAATACTGTTTATTATGGTTTTATTTACCAGAAATATACATTTACCCAGAAATGTCATTGCCACACATAGGTACGGAGTAGGTAAATATAAGTACAGTAAGGGCATAGTTGCGAAACTTATGAATGAATATTTTTGATTAATTTGTTTGAATAAATATCTAGAACCATTTTCAGATATATTAAAGCAATTATTTAATGAATGCATTTTTACAAATTAAAAAGGAATAAAATTAACCTACAATACACAATTATCATAAATAATTATTTTTCACTGAAATATCAATCACTAATAAAGTATTCGAATGATAAATATAACGGTTTTTGAAATGTGTTAGAATGTTATACTTCGTGTAGATTTTGTAGAAAAGCACTGTAAACTTAATTAAACTGCCAACTTTTGCTTTTCGCGAAATATTTCTTCCTAGGTAGTGAAAGAACAATCTCTTTGCAGAATTTTTTTTTACCCACAATTAGAAACATTACAGTATGGTAATTATTCTTCGATAAATCTATTACAATTGTTTTAATGTTATGGGATTTATGCTTAATTTAAATCTTATTTAATAAATCAAGAAATAAATATCAAGCATAAATTATGCTACTGCTAAGATAAAGTTTTTGATAAAAAAGCGTAAAAATTATATTGGCTGCTGTGACTTTCCAGAATCGTAAATGTTATAAAAATCTAAAAGCGCAGTCATTACTCTATGATTTTGAAAAAGAAATAGTTTAAATGTCAGATACATTTTATCATATTTTGCTTCATATGTCAAAGAAATAGTTTAAATACCAGAGAAGTTTTATCATATTTTGTTTTATATGTTAAATAAATAGTTGACATGCAAATTAAAATATATACTATAATAGATCATGAATGATTGCATATAAAATAAGTAAAGTTAGCTAATTGTTAGGTTTTTGAAATCTTAAAATTTAAGCGACAACTACCTATTTAAAAATAAAAATAATCTCAATAATGATCCATGCATCATTTCAATAACGGTATATTTAATTAAAAAAAATTTAAATACTATTCATCATGACCTCATAAACGCAGTCATTGCATTATATTTTGAAAAATGTGTATGATTTACATCATAAATAAATTACATTACATTATGATTACATCACATAACATAATGATTACATCACATTACATAATAATTACATTTTGATTTTGAAAAATTTGGATTTGATTTTGATTTTGATATGAATTGTTTAAATGTCCGACGAGTTTTGTCATAATTTGTTTTATATGTCAGAAAGAAATAGTTGTCATGCAAATTAAAATGTGTATTATACTAGGCCATAACTAATTGCATAAACAATATGCATAATTAAAAAATAGTGTGGTTTTTTAAATTTTAAAACGATATCGATATATTTAGAAATAATAATGATCTCTATAACGATATATTATCGCAATGAAGATATACTTAATTATAAAAAGAACTTAACAAATTTCATTATAATGTTATAAACGCAGTCCGTACATTATAATTTTGAAAATTGAAATAATTAAGATTCGTTCTATTTTATTTCATGAATATTTGTCATACAAATTAAAATAGACCATGACCATGACTATTAGCATAAAAAATGTTCATAAGCCAATATTAGTTTTTTTTTTTTTCAAAGTCTAAAAAGTGAAAGATAACGATATATTTTAAAATAAAAATTATCACTTTGAATATCATCCCTGGAAAGTGAAAACTCTCTAAACTTTATTTTTTGAAAAAAATTACCCCCCCCCCCAGAAGCTAGAATTTTTCAACCCTTGAGGCGTTGTGAAGTGCTGAAGAGAAACTGTAGGTTATAAGTCTTTTTATCGCGACGACAGTCAGGTCTTCTACGGCGGAAGTAGCGTCCTCTTCCCGGGAAGTTATTTCCTCTCTATCCGCAGAAGTGGTCAGCTCTTTCCTCTCAAGTGGTGAGCGCTACTGCGAAGAGAAACCCGCCTATTCGGGGGAGGCGGCACCGGTAACATCTTCTGTTGAGCCTGCCCTCCCTGGAAGGTTTTTTCGATTAGAAGATTTGAGTTAATCTAAAAAGTTGTCAAAGTTTTGTTCGATAGAATGTAAAACTGAACTGTAATACATCTTGTAATAATGTTAGTATACTTATTGAAATAATTCTTACTAAAAATACTTGGACATTGAATGTTTGCAACAAAAATGTAAAGAAAAATATTCGAATAGTATGTTTTTTTGTTTGTTTAGTATTATAATTATTTACGAAAAATAATTTATTTATTTATTTATCTGTTACGTTACACTGGGGGAAATGTTTCATTTTGTTTTTTTGTTCCATGAAATTTTTTAGATCTTAGATATTTTCAGGCAACTGTTAAGATGTACAGATCTTAGAGAATAGATCTTAGATATTTTCATATCGCTGATTTCAAATCCAGGATCGGTTGCTCTCATCCAGCTACGAATTTATTTAAATGAAATTTTTAGTCTCTTTTTTATCAAAATTTACAAGATTTAAAACGTAGCATCTAACCAGTAAAAGTAAGGCACATCATCAGGATTAAAACAGTATAGGAACCCATGCATGAAATTGTCATAATACGCCACTAGAGACACTATTATGAACTGTTTCTTCATGTGCTTCTGAATAAGTTATAAAGGGAAAGAACTTCTCGCCTACGACATTTCCGGGTATGAGTTAATTAGCAATTTTAATCCTGATGATGTGCCCTAACTCCCTTAGAAGTTTGTCTCAGCATTTACGTGACCCCCTGCTACATATAACGTTTTTAAACTTTTAGTCGTTTTGAAGATAAATGGAATAAAAATGATATTTAAAAACATCTGCAGCTTAAGGAGCAAAATTATTTTTAGAATTGAACCCGAATTAAGCAAGATCAAGTATTTGTATAAATGAACAAACAATTTGTTCCCCAGTGTTATTATTATGATTATTTTTATATTTAAAATACTCTTTAAATAAATAATGTTACTACCTGCTACTTCAACGTTTAGATAGCTTATTTTTTAAGAGCCTTAAAAATATTATTACTCATTTTAATCATAATTTCAAGATAAAAAAAAGAGTACATAAAAAAGGAGTAAAGAAAAAAAAAAGAAAGCAATCGTCATTTTTGAAAATTAGCTGTTGAAAATAATATTACAATAAATTTCAATGTTGCATAAAAGTATTTAAGAAAACTGGTACTAAAACTTTCGAAACAGTATGGCTCAGTTTTTATATTATATTATTATTCTTTGGCTCAGTTTTTATAATGCCACGTGACTATTGAGTAAGACTTAGTTTAAAAACCAGAAGAAGTTTTTTTTACAAAATCACATGACTTAAAATACTAATTTTTACCATAACATCAATGGTAAATTGGAAAAATTTGACAAAAGTTTTCGTCAATATCTATTTAATTATCAATATATATATATATTAAAAAATGAAATCTCCAGTTGAAAAACAAAGAAAAAATAGTTGTTTGCGGAAAAGTTTCCTTTTATTACATAAGTTTGAAGAAATATATACGCATATAAAAGAAAAAATACGCGAATTTGAGTCATTTAGTCTGAAGCAACTATTTTCCCAAGCTTTGAAATATTCAAAGCCAATGGAAGAAGGAATATGATATTTGATATAAGAAAAAGCATTGGTAAAGAGCAGTTGGGTTTGAATGTAAAATCCTTTTTTATTATTATTTATTGCCCTACTATTTATCAAAACAAGACCGTAAATGGTTTTTTTGAAGTTAAGGGATAAAAATTGCGTCAATTCTATCTACTAAATCCGAAATTCCCCTTTCTGAAATGGGTTTTCTGTCCTACTACTGTTATCTGATATCCCTGTGGCGATCTTGGCTTAACTACAGTTAAAATCGCGCCAAATTTTATCATTTGAGAAGGGTAACTGTGGTATTAGTAAGCCGGTTGTTTAGTTTTGATATTTTAAAAGTTATATTTTCATTTTTGTACTCTTAAATTTTTAAAACTATGCTTCTGTTGGTAAAAATTAATATTGAAAAAGAATTATAAAAAGGGAGCGGAATAATGAAATTTGATAAGTTAGATCAGATGCCACAAAAGTATATTGTTCGAGCTAAGAAGCTGATATACGTTTTCCAATGGTTTATTAAAACATATAATACGGCACATAAATGTTATTTACAGAAGAATTAATATATTATAAAGAACGTAAACACATATTTCCAGAGAGTAATAAAACTTTACGTAATTCTTTAACGCAACGCAAATTTAGAACACAAAAATTTTCTTATTGCCAGATTACCAAGCATTATATATCTCGTTGTCATGGAAATACAAATAAATGTCTTTGGAGTCACAACATATATAATGGCAGTTTATGTAGTTGTTAAAAAGGTTATTCAACTTTTGTGGTTTATAAATAATTTCGTTTTCAAAGTTATTTTTTCAAGGTCAAGGAATTCACGTTTTACACGTATTCTGCGTTTATAAAGGTGATAAAAAAACTAATATTTTAGTTATAAAAAAGAATTTTATTTGGAAAAATAGCAAAAAGAATTATGATGTGAGCTGTTTAAGATTAGAATAAGATGCATAAAAAAATACAATTAAAGTTTTCGCTGTTATTAAAATATCAGTTCACTTTTGCTGTTTAGAAATATTTTCATTTTCAAAAATTTTATTTTTGTTAACTTGAAGGTTTGTTAGCTTAAGAATTCCATAGGTCTATATAAAAACTTGTTGTTTTTGTTACTTATCCTCTAATTGTCTGACGAGGTCAGACAAGATCCAGTAGTTTGTTGTTGACCCTCAAAAAGTCGATTACAAGAAGTGGAGAAGCATATAAGTCCTATAAAAACTTGCCTTGCATATAAAAGCATATGGAACACAGGACCTGGGAAAAGAATTTTATTTGTAAAATTAGTTGGGGAATTAAGTTGTAAGCTGCTTCAGATTAGAATCACATGCAACAAAAGAATTCAAGCGCAGTTAATGGTTAATGTAGTGTCTAAAATGCATATTCCTATCTGATTGCTTATGAATTCTTTCATTTTTAAAAGTTTTATTTTTTTTAGTGCAAAAGTTTTAACATTTTACTTGTAATCTGATTTTATGAAAGCAATGTATGAAACAAACCAAACTAAAATTTGGAAAAGAATTTGATTAAAATAGTGCACGGATTAATGTTGTCAACTAATTAAGAATAGAATAACATGTAACCAAAAAGTATAATAACAGTTTATATAGTTGCTAAGAATGCTTTCATTTCCAAAATTTTACTTTTGTTAACATAAAAGTTTTCAATGTTAATTGCTTACAAAAAAATGATATACTGAACCAAAACAAATTAAAATTTTTAGCTATGAGAAAGAGAATTTTATTTGTCATAATAGTGAGTGGAACGAAGTTGTAATTTGTTTAAAGTTATAAGATGCAATAAAAGGGCAAAAACGCATTTTATGTAATTTTTTAAAATGCATATTCAGATTTAGTGGGTTTAAGAAATCTTTCATTTTCAAAATTTTATTTTTTTAACGTAGAAGTTTTAAAATTTTTTTTTGTTTATAAAGACCATGACTTATTGAACCGAAATAGAGTAAAAAAAGTTAAAATTGCGAAAAAAATGAGTGGCATTATGCTGTGAACTAATTGAGATCAAATTCAAATGTAAAGGCAGGATATTTAGTTATTAAAATTTCTATTCACTTTCTGCAGTTTAGGATTTTTTTAAATTAATATAATTGCATTTTTAAAATTTTCATTTTCGTTAGCGTAAAAAGTTTGAAAATTTTCTTGATTATAAAGGCAAAGATTGAACCAAAGCAAATTAAAACTTTTATCTCAGGAAAAAAAATTTAATTTGCAAAAATAGTGAGTGGAACATTGATATTACATTTTTAAAATTTTTAAAATTTTTATTTTTGTTTAAATGATAAATTCCTAGCTTTATCTATTGTAGACTGTATGAAGTACACGGTTAGACTTCAAGACTGTACAGTGCGTAAAAATTTTTTTTTTAGTTATGAAGTAGGAAAATGTTTAAATTATTCTAAACATTGTTATTTTACTACAAAATTTGAACGAAATCGGTCAAATAACTTTGAGAAATCAAATTTTAAATATTTGTCTATTTTAAAATTCGATTTCTCAGGAACTATTCAACCGATTTCGCTCAAGTTTCGTATTTTACCATATGAAATTACGTTCTTTTAAATGCCGTTAAAAATTCAGCACTTTGCAATTAAAATACATGTTTTCGACTATCATTAAATAAAATAATACATTTTCATTAAAAAAATTTTTTTTGTGTGGAATTATCTTTGGATAAACGAATTTTATAATTGTGTGCAAAAATTTTTCAATTCTCTAAAAAAGTTCTTGAGATAAAACACGCAAAAAATAAAATTTGCATTAAGGGGTCCAAACTGTGGATCGCTCTCCTGACCAAATTATTGGGACCATATTTCCTAGATTGCGGCTACTGCCTATATTTTTGTTGTCGGAAACATGAATCCGTTGAAAAGAATGTATGTTAATTCAGAGAAAGTACGTTTTTGTGTCTGATTTTGTAACTTAAGATACCGTCTGCACTAATTAGCTAGCATATTTGAGGTCAATTCTTCGAAACATTAAGATTCAGTCTTAGAACGTAAAGATTATTAGATCGAAAATTATACTGGCAATCCATTTTTTTCCGCTCTGTTTATTGTAGACTGTACAAAACAAGCAAAAACTTAAGGAATGTTTCTTTGAGCGATTTTTCACCAACTGAAATTTTCGCCAAATCTGGCACTAAAGCAATATTCTCTTTTTCGTTGATTCTCAATCTTTTCTCCTCTTCCCAACATCCTCTGACCACATACACATCCTAAGAGGCTTTCATAGAGCGAGCCAGTGGTTTCACAAATGACTCTCCTGTCTTAGAGCAGCAATCAAGCTCTGACATATGGCCACTGAGTTTTAACCTCCTCCTCCCCCCCTTACCCATGAAACGTGATGGGAATCCTGGATAGATAAAACTTCTGGAATAAAGTTGGGGCATATATCGAAAAGAAAATTTTCGAAAGGAGGACAGTTTTTCTGAATGTTGAAAAAAAATGCCTTCATTTTAATGCGAGTTTTGATGGCGTTATTTTGTTACAAAAACAAATGTTGCTCTTTTTATGGGGTATATCAAAAGACTTTCATTCTAAGGAAAAAAAAAATTATTGTAAGACTTAACAAAGCAAATTATTTTACTTTGGCATTATGGTTCAACATTGAACCGAGTTTTGTGAGTAAACTTGACAAGTAAACTGGTTTTTGGTCAATTTAATTTCTCCTTTGCTCTTCCCAAATTTCGTAACGATCGGTCAGTTTTTGCAAAGGTTTTTTTTCTACCTAAATTTTGAGTTACAATGTTTAAATCATATACCGACCGGCCTGTGTAGGGGGCAGGGAACTGTCCTTGCATCAGAAAGGTTCTGGGTTTGAATCCGCATGGATGTTCCTTCCTTCTCTGGAGTATCTATCCTCACTGTGGGAGTGACGTTGGCCCTCCTAATATGGTGCCCCTGAAAGAGAGGCCAACAAAATCGCCCTGTATATGCCTGAATTAACGGGTGTTAACACAGGTGGGCATTGTGTTTAAGTTATATAGTTTTTTAGCTTTGATTTTCTACGAGGATTATAGAAATATATGTAATGGGTGATCATTATGGAACACCTTTATATTTATAGTGTTAATTGATCATTTTAATTAAGGATAAGCAGAAATTAAATATGCAAGTGTTTCCCAACAATAGAGGAAAATATAAACATCAAATAAATATTTAGTTAATATCAATATTTTCGTGAAAGTAAAGAATTCATAATTTGTAATTATATGTGAAGCAATAAATTTAATGAACATATAATTTTTAGGGCTGACAGTCATTTTTAGTAATGTCATATTTTAGTGAGTTTGATCTGAAAACATCGTTAAACGATGTATCAATTTTCTAATTTAAGTGATTTTAGCATCAAACGCTCATACTTATTTATGTCTTTAAATAAGTATATTAAATGCCGTATCAATGGAGATCCAGTCTTTTTTACGTCAATTAAAAGATTCATGATAATGCAATCATAATAGCAAAGCATTATTTACTCTTAATTTGTCTAGTTAATGATTTAACAAAAATTAATCAGTATTAACTAAAAAAATATGTACTTTATGTGAAATATAGGTCTTTTACTGTTTTTGGAAAACTACGGTGGTTTTGAACCCATAGACGTATATGATTTTGAACCTAACAACTACCTAAGCCGTTACACTATAGCTCAATCAAGCACGTTTTATTTTCACCAATTAGATATATTTTCTTGAAGTTACAGATATCTTTGTCAATAAGCGGAGTTACAGACATCACCAACTGTCAGTTACAGACATCACAGCTGTCTAAAGAACATCAATCTCAGATGCTTTTCTCTCCTTTCAAGCACATCACTTTGTGCTGCAATGGTTGCTTGGGGATTTGTTGTTGTTTAACTTACGAATTCAGCTTTATGTTCTTTTCTAATTATTCAAACCATTGTTTCACAAACGAACTTACTCATCTCAACACTGTGTGAATTTAATAGCTCCATGAAGTATGGTTTATTTTTGTTTCAATTCTGTTTTAAAAGCATCTGAAAAGTACGATTTTCAATTGTCGGCTACAACTTATGATCAGCGTAAAATATTGTTGTTTTCCTGCAAGCAAGCATGTCGTTTTTTTAGTGGAAAAATATTGCTTGATTAAGAAAGTTTAATGAAGATTTTTCCATATCAGTTAAAGTATTAAAAACTCGTATATCAGTCAATTTAAGTCTATATCAAAATCCTTCTTCAGAGCCACATAAAGCAACAATGCTTGTGTTTTTATTCTATGACCGATTCATTTTTTTTTAATTCCTTGAAATTTAATTATACATATACACTAGTTTGTACTGTTTAAAATTTTCAATTTCCTTGAATATCTAATGCCAGTTACTTTCACATTCATTTTCAAACAAATATTTTCATGAAGAATCCTACCATTTGAAAGCGCAATGTCTCATTCAACATGAGTAAAGACATTTCTTAAAAACTTGAAACAGAATCAAAATCAACTTTTAAAAAAAAATAATAATAATTTGAAAAGATTCATGATAAGATAGATTTTGATAAGAATAATTCGACTTTCATTTTAAATTGATCAAACTCAAGGACACAAATATCTGGTAGGAACTGTATTTAAAACTTTCAATTACCTTGAATATCCCATGTCTGCTGTCTTCACATTTCCGAGCAAACCACTTCATGAAAAATTCAATCATTTGAAGAGACAATGACTTATTCTACAAGAGTGAAAATATTTCATAAAAACTTAAAAACAGAATAAAAATAAACTTCAAAAAAAGAAAATTTTAAAACGTCTGAAATTTAATCACTCAAATATCTGGTTTGCACTCTATTTAAAATTTTCAATTTCCTTGAATATCCCATGTCCGCTGTGTTCACATTCATTTTAAAACAAATCGCCTCATGAAAAATCCTACCATTTGAGAACACAATGACTCATTCAACAAGAGTGAAGTCATTTCTTGAAAACTCGAAACAGCAGACAAGAGATTTAAGGACCCATAACTCAATCTTGATAAATTTGAGGCAGTTAGGGTCATTCGCGTCATGGAGTTTGTAATTTAATTGATGCACTAGTCTATGCATGCTTGTGCTCTATGTGCGGGGAACGGGAAGAGATACGCATATCTTTGTCGGCCCTCTAAGCGCTCCCATTTTCTGCCGAGCGTTAAAGAGATTATAAATTCTCGTAAACTTAATGACAAGTCCATGCTTGTAGTTTGCTTTAAAATAATAGAACTAAACTATGACCATTATGTCATTTATAAATAAAGAAAAACATAAAGCGAATAATTAAAATAATTATTTCTGTAAAGGGATACGAAAATTTTTTCCAAAAAAAATTCTATTATTATTTTAAAAATATTGTAATTAGTTATTTTAAGTAGGCCAAAATTTTATCTCAATTAGAACACGAATTAAGTTTTTTTTTCAATTAAATATCATGATGACATTTATACATGATCATATTTTCCAATTTTTAAAACAAGCAAAACTTATTGAAGATAGATTCTAATCTAACTATAAGCTAATATCAAAACTTGTTCAAAATGCAAGAAAAAAAAAAACCAGTTTTACCCTTTATAATGCAATGGAACTTCGATTATCCGAACTTCTCTAATCTAAATACCTCTGTTAATCGAATTTTCACACACTCGCACACATTTGTTTTCTTTTCTCAATTTGAGTATCATCCCGTCTTAGCTCAACACTAGACGAAGTCTACAAAATAAGAAACATTCTTTTTTTACTGCATGACTTCATTTTAAGTAAATATCGAATGTACGTTTTTATATTTGATGAATTGGGTTGCATTTGTTTTGCATATGATGTCTGAAAGCAGCAATTATTTGTTAATAGAAGCGTATTATGTAATCTGTGATAAAAACATATTTATTGAATGAAATTCGGCTTACAAAGCATACAAAGGAATATAAATCAATGAAAGTGATTTTTATAATGTATGAAATCATCTAACAAATTAAATGCTGCTTTATACAAATGGTTTTTAAAAAAGGCGCAAAAAACTGCCTCTATTGAAACTAATTATTAAGCCATATGTTTAAGAAATTAAAATAGAGGAACAGAAATTAACATAAAAAGGATTAAAAATTTTGTTTGCTCTACAGTTTAAAAGATATTAGCTTAAACATTGTCTATTCTTTTAATTTCAGTTGTAAATAAATATCTGCAACACTTTATGACTTTCAGTGTTGTATTTTTCTAATTAAAATACCATGGAAAATACACTGCTTGACAATTTCTAATGAACAACTGATTTGTGTAAAGCAGTGTTCCCGATAGCCGACCAATAACAGTAAAATCAATAACAGTAAAGTTGAACTGTAAAATCAACTGCAGAGAGTGTGGTAGAGCAGGGCTCGTTATCTGTGTAATAGAGGAACACACAAGCTCTTTATTCATATGAAAATTCGTGCTGTTAGATGTTTGACCGAAATAGCACCCAAGGTCGTTGAGCTTATTCTGTGAAATTCAGCGTGGTGTTCCAATAATTAAGTGCAAAAAGTTAGCAAGATATAATTTTAGTGTTAACAATCGTGGACGAGCAATTGAGCGATTGAAAGCAGGTCAAAGTGTCACTATTGCGGCCACAGTCATGGGAGTGCAAAAAAGAGTCATTCGAGAATAAAAAAAGGCCTCTGAAGGTGGAAATGCTATGCGAAAGCATGCCGGTAGTCGTGGAAGGAACACCACACTTTAAGAGGATTGATATGTATTCCTAGTGGTTAAAAAGAATAGAAATGTTACTTTTAGACAGATAGCCACAGACCTTGCAAACGTTACAGATACACAAATTTTTACGAGAATCATTTCTCGGCGATTGAATCAATTTGGTTTGTATGCACAGTAGCCTGTTCGACGCATTCCGCTTCAAAATTGCCGTAGTCGAGAAAGATTACTTTGATGTTAGGAACGTATTGGTTGAGGTCACCTACAGTGGTCCAGAGTAATGTCCTAGAACGAATCCCGTTTCACAGTAGCAAGTGATCCTGGCCACCAGTAAGTGTGGAGAGAGAGGGGAACACGTTACGCACAACAGTATGTTTATAAACGGGATCGGTATGGCCCAGGCGTGAACCACTTCACATCTTTGAGCAAGGCAGGGTTGAATCGCAGCGCTATTACAGTGAAATCATTCTGGATCATGTTCATCTTTTTAGTGATGTGCCACGCTCAGACTTTCTGTTTATGGAAGGCAATGACCACATAGGAGCACTGAGGTATTGGATGCACTAAAAAGTGAAGATATTGTCAGCGTGTGATGGCCTGCGTACTCCCCGGACCTAAATTCTGTAAAAATGCCTGGGATGCCTTTGGAAGACGTGTTTCACAAAGAACACTCCCTCCCCGAACCATGCAAGAGCTGAAAACCACCTTGAGATCAGGAGTGGCATAATATCCCTCACTCTATCATTCAATCAGACTCCTAAACAGTTTTGTAGACAGTATGAACAACAGATGGAAAATGTGCATTAGTGTCGGAGGTAATCACGCGTCTTACTGAGGTACACATAACTGCTTCATTCTGGAAAGAAGATTCATTTTTCGTAGTTGTTTGGAAATTATCCAAGAAGCTTCTTTTTCATTTTTAAATTTTTTAATTTCTGATTTGGCGATGTCTGTACTATTTTGAATAATAATAAATGCTCATTGCCTCTACCTAATATGCACGTAGTTTTCTTTCTTCAATCAGTGTCTATTATTAATTTTTCCGAAAAATGAAACTCCTCCTTAGCAATTGCCAAGCAGTGTAAATAAATCCAAGTGGGTCCTCATTGATTTTGATCCCTGTATAATTTGAATTCACATCATCTGAACTTAGCAATATGTAATACTTTAGAAAATATAAGTAAATTATTTATTTGTAAATAGTTTTTTTAATATTCTCAAGTGTTAAAATTTAAATGATTTGCAACAGCAAATCAAAACACAAAAATAATCAAAGATATTACAATTGGAATCTATAGTACCAAATTTGAGAATTAATACCTAAACCTCGTTTATAGATAAATGCCTAAAATGCTTTTCATTTAATGATTATTTCCCTTTGAACTGCTTTATACTTAGATGAAATATATCAAGNGTGGCGAAGCCACGGCGGTGGAACAGCGTCGCCCACGTCACACTACCACAACCCGTTTATAGGGCGGGTCACATTCACACATTCACACACAAAGGAGAAAGGACATAGAACACAGATAGAGGGAAAGAAACATCCATGCCTTGCCCGGGATTCGAACCCAGAACCTTTCTGATGCAAGGACAGTTCCCTGCCCCCTACACAGACTGGTCGGCACTTTAGAAAATATAAGTAAATTATTTATTTGTAAATAGTTTTTTTTAATATTCTCAAGTGTTAAAATTTAAATGATTTGAAACAGCAAATCAAAACACAAAAATAATCAAAGCTATTACAATTGGAATCTATAGTACCAAATTTGAGAATTAATACCTAAACCTCATTTATAGATAAATGCCTAAAATGCTTTTCATTTAATGATTATTTCCCTTTGAACTGTTTTATACTTAGATGAAATATATTAATTAAAAGATCTGAATATATTTTTTATATAATAAAAGATATAAATATTTTTCTAAAAAAAGAAAAGAACTGAATATTTTTTCCGGAACCGAAAATATTTATTTCACTTTCAGAAAATATTTATTTATTTCACTTAAATTGCACAAATTTGTCTTAAGAAAGATTATTCGTCGCACTAAGACATTCTTTTCGTTTTAATAAGAACAAAAAAATAAATAGAACGTAATGTTATCGTTTTTAGCTTAAACAAATCTTTTCGCCAATATATTGTCTCCTCAAATATTTTTTTGAATCTTATTTTGGTTAATGCAAGATTTTTTTGTTCTCAACCACAATATCTGAAAATTGAATCTCTGAATCTCTTGTTCCTTTATTACTTAATACACCTTCTTAACACACCTTAATACATCTTCTGCAATAAGCAGATGCAGCAATGGTTTGGACCAGAAGTATAGTAAAATATTTCATAAACAATTTGAAAATATTAAAAAATAAATAAATAAATAAAAATAAGAAAAACAGCAGATAAAAATAAGAAAACAGCGAAATTTTAATTGGGTATAGGTCGGAATCAGAGTCCATTTTCTCGGATAAGTCTGCAATTGGATTCGAATATTTCAACTTCCGACTCCATAAAAGATGATAAAAATAATGATACCGTAACAATTAATACTTTCTTGGAATTTGGCGGAAATTTTCATTGAATATAGGTTAGAATGAGAATCAAACTCTCTCTAAAGTCTGAAGTTGGATACGAACATTTAATTGGCGTCAAGAAATCACGTGATTTGTGACACGAACTCTCAAATGTATAACGAAAATGTTTCCTTAACTCGGAACCTCATCATTGTGCATTGTGAGAGATTGTTAAATGGAAGGACGAAACTAGAATAAAGACTAGACGATCGAAAATAAAGTGATGGAGGGAGCCGACTGGGCTGCATGGCGGTCAAGGAGTTGGCCTCGTACCATGATCGAATCCCAGTTTTGGCACGGGTGTAATTTATTTCGCTATTCTATGTGTCCCTCTTGTGCTGTTAGGGCGACATTGATCCACCTATATGGTGCCCATAATAAAGGGATATTATTCGGAAAATTAGATACTACGAGGTTGTTTTTTTTTTTGGTAAAAAATAAAATGACGAAATTTTTTTAAAATTTTGACGAAATTAGTTTTCTCGAAGAAGTGACTTTAGTTATTTCATCAGTTTAACGAAAAATTCGCTTAGAGTATGTACCAGCAGGAAATGGTCTCGTCCAAAAACGAAAGAAGTTTCGTGAAATTAGAATTTCATGATATTTGAGTATCCGTTTTCTTACTGTGTATTTTTTTATTAGTATTTATTTTGCAAGCACAATATATTTATGTCTACCATGATGTATGAATCACTAAAATGTTGATTTTTGGATCTCAAGCCAAATTATAGCTTAATCGCTAATCAACAAAAGGAGATATCCACTTGGTAGATAGACTTATTCATTGCAAAATTTTTCCTTAAACGCACTTTTTAGATGTAATATAATATAAATATTGCCAATGGAAAATTTTTTGGAGGGAATAAAACGTTCAATACACTCATGACAGAACTAAAAAATATATTTACTTAGAGAAGCGAAAATCGAAAACAAACAAAGCAAAGTCTTTAATTGAATCATCACTCTCCCCTTCCCATGCCCTTTCAATCCTTTAAAATTCATTTCCTGAAAAAAATAATAAACTTCGGAAAAATGCTGAATCTCTGAGCTTAAACTTTGATCCATCCTTCAACGGAAACTACCATCTCAACAAGGGAAAAAGGATTGCATTCCCTGGATCACAAGACATCCGGAGAGCAGGATCCCGAAACCGTTATCCACAGGCTAACTCGGGAAAATGCTCATAAACATCCATTTATCCTGTATTATGTTCTTCATTACAAGATAGCAACTCTTTTTTCCCCAGACCCATTTGCATGAGGGGCGCTCGCCAGCGTCTTGCTCTCTAATGAAGCATGCAGCGCGGGGGGTCTAGACAATGAAACGCCATTTTTCAAAAGCGACCCCTCTTTTTTGGCTTTGTGTCCCAGTCTATGCATTATTATTCTCTGCCTCTCGTCCGTCCCTTGTTTTGCATTTCATTTTACCTATATATTAGGAAGCGTCCCACTGTGTTCCTCCACCCGTTCTTGAGTTACAAGTGATTATTATTTATATTATTATTCGAGGCTATTGCTTTTTGAAATAAAAAAAAGGGAACTCTCTCTTGTTGGTATTAGCATAAGGTTTATAAATGGCTAGTGCCTGCGCTTTCAATGATTTTGAATCTCAAGATTAGGCAAAACAGGCACTAAAGACCAGAGGCCGTAAACTCGGCATGGAGCCTGGAAAGTGGATGGCCCTTTTGAAAAGAGCTCTCTGGCTCTTGAGCAATATTTTCTTGGAGACAGAGTGGGTTTCTTTGAGATGTGATATGCATATTACTGACCCCCCCCCTTCCAACCCCTTTGACTTGACGACTTTGGGTTTAATGATCCGGGGAAAAGATTTTTAAGGCCTGTTCTTCAGCAATAAGTATCGTTGAAATATTTTCCTTCCAAACTGGCATTTTGTCAGTACTCTGAAATTCCATCGTAAAAACCCTTTTTTTCACTTAAGCTAACATAAAATATGTTTAAACTGAGTTAACATTACAATTGAAGTTTGTGTTTCGATTTAGTTAAATCGTAAAATAAATTTGAATTTCTGTCATTTGTTATCTATTAATAAAATATAATAAAACACTTACTCAAAAGGTTTAAAAATAAACAAGAAAGGGATAGCTATGGAAAAAATACAGGACAAGAGAAATATTATGCGATCAATTTGTGAGACGCCAACCTTAGATAGTTTCTTATAAATACTTAAAAAGAACGAAAAATGTCAATGTAAAAATCTGAAAAACTTAAGGTTTAACCTGTTTAGTTATGTATTCTTGTTCGTGTAACTTTTTTAAATCATGATTTTAAATCACTTTATAGATACATTTACAAAAATCTTAACCTGTAATTGATCTAAACCTGCGCAGAAAAAAAAGTATGGTCAAAATGACTCGAATATGGTTGAATTTACCGTGTTTCTGGCTCCAATTCGGAGTGAAGAGAAAGTTTATGTATGTATGCAACCGATTCGAATCAGCAAAGAAAATATTAGAAGATTTGGTTGAATGAACTCAAATTAGTTTTTAATCTACTAGCTTCTAAAACAGTCCAGTTATTGCAAAAAAGAGTGTTTCTTCTGAATTAATACCCAAGATTTTTTTCACAGAAATCTTTGTTACGCCATTATAAACAATAGTTGAAAACTCCCTTATTCTCCCCTGTATGCTTCTGCAGTGAAAATAAGGGTGAGAGTATGCTATTCATATTCATTCAGAAAATGATTAGACCAATAGTTATGAAGTCATACGGGTTTTATGAACAGAAAAGTACATGCACTAATTTAAGCATCTGACATTGCTATCTAACAAGTGGGATATTGTTTCCTATTTATTTTTCTACGTTAAATTGAACGAGACTTCATGCGAGTCCATAGAAATAATGTTCAGAAGTTGCAAGGGCTTTCAATTATTAAAAACATTCCCTTTGACATGCACTTATGTAGTACAAAAGAGAGAAGGACAGTTTTCAGGTTTCATTTATAAGGACATAACAAAGATTTCTATGAAAAAAAACCTTAGTTATTAATCTTTCTAAAGAAAAAGTCTCATTTTATTGAACTAAAACTTGAATTCTAAATTTTCAATGTAAAATTTGAAGCATGAAATTATTTTTCAATGAGTAGTTCCTTTATAAGCAAATATGCACTTACTCTGGTATAAGTGAATTAGATAGTAGCTTCAATATTTTCATTGTAACACGTTTAAGAAAAGTATTTGCGTAATGAATAATAGAGTTGGAGGAAATTAATTATCAAACGAATTGTTATTAAAGGAACTTAATTAACTTACTTAAATGTTTTCAAGTTTTCAAATCCATGGAGGTTTGAAAATTAAAACTATCGTTTAACAATGCAAGTGAATCGCTTCCAACTGAATCGAATCCACTAAATTAAATATAAAAAAAATTTGATTGAACAGACTTAAATAGGATATTAATTCACAATTTTGAAACATTGATAAAAATAAATTATCACGAATTAAACTTTGGAATTTTGCATTTAATGTTTATAACAGTTATTTTTTCCTTATCTTTAATTTGAAGTGAACAGTTTTGAATTGCAAAAATGACATAATTTTCACTTAACTATACCGCATGATTTTTCTTTCATTCATAAGTATTATACTGTGTAAAAAATTCTTAATAAAATAACGGTAAAAAGTACTTATTATAATAAAATTCTACGGAGCAAAAAATATGGTATACCATAATTTTTAAGGTAATATTTACTGAATTACTATAAATAATTATTTCTCTAAAAAATAAGGTATAAAATTTTACAGTAATTTTATCAGCATTTTTTACAGTGTATTAAATATGTAAATGATATTTTCAGAACAGTTTCTAACTATTTCAATGAAATTTATGCATTAATTCCCTGCTACATGCATACTCGACAACGGTACCGAAAATTTCTTCCATTTCTTACGGTGAAGAGAAAAAGGTAATAGGATTGTCTCGTTTTAGGCGGTAAGTTTTATAACTATTATAATTTGCTTTTAAGTACGCAATTTCCTCTTCTAATTTTTTTTACTAAGTTGATGATCAAACAACAACAAAATTTTACTTTATTAATAAATAATTTTTTTCATGAAACATACTTTTTATTTTAATATGCTTATTTAGGTTATTATTACAATAACATTCGAATAGGGAAAATCAGGGAAAACATTAGTATAGAGAATACCCGGCAGTAGCTTTAAACGTTGAAGGACATTAAAAAAACAAGAATGTAGGAAATATCGGACAAGCATATACCGGGTAAGGGTCCATTACTTTCAGAACATCACTGTGCAGGATATATCAAGGATTGCCACACACGCAATTGTCTTCTTATTATAGCTATTAAGATAAATAGCTATTATTAATAATAAATGCCGATCGGACTGTGAAGGGGTCAGGGAACTGGCCTTGCATCAGAAAGGTTCTGGGTTCTAATCGAGGACAAGGCATGGATGTTCATTCATTATCTGTACTATCTGTTCTTACGGTTGGAGCAGCTTTTGATATGGTGCCCCTGAAAAGAGTGTTCACTAAATCTTCCCTAATATGCCTTAATTGATGAATGTCAATCCATGCGGACTTTGAAAATAAAATTACAAGTTTTATTTTATGCACTGAAATTTTCCCTAATTCATCTTTAATCTGTAGAAAAAAAATGAAAATAAATATAAAAAAGCTTATCCTAAATATTAAAAAAATAAAAGAATATTTTGATGGAAAATATAATTTTTTATTATATTTGACATATAAATTACAATTTGAAATTCATTTTGAAGCCAAATCGGTTTGTGTCTCCAAATATGAAAATAACATCTCAATCGGTGATATTACTCACCACCTGAAATAAAATTTTTTTGTCTCGACTAGGATCATCTAAATCAGGACAACAACCTTTCTTCATATATGAGAGGCATTAATGCTTGAAAGATTGGTAGAAAAAGTATAACCAAGTTAGCAAAATCAAATATATCAATAAATTAAAGATATTAAAAGAAAAAATGTAGAGCAGCACTTTTAAACATTAGTTCAAAAGCTTACTTTTAGCTCAAGTATTATGAAAATCTATTGAAAAATTAATAATATTGTTATTTAATTACAGGAACTTTCTTCCACTCTTTTTACTTTTGTTGCCTTGTAGCACCTTCTATTCCTTTGTCCAGCAATACTGGATCCCTGAACCATTGGTAAACATAGAAGGGAAAAGAATAAAAGAGAACAGCTTTATGTGTTGGCAAAAGGGAAAAGGGCTAAAAGGATTCAGTGGTAATAAAGTCGAATGCGGAGCTTTCATTGCATAGTCCAGCACCACCTGATACCAATAATATTCCTGCCCTCAAGTCAAGTTATGACTTTCATTACTCAGAATAAACTAAATTAGAAAATATTTAATAAATAAGTAATTTATTTATACGGTATTTTTTAATCCATGTGGCGTATAACTAACCATACTACTAGTAGTGGTAACATGATGTTTTAAATGAAACTTCATTAAAAAAAAAAGAAATAAATAAATGAGAAAATGGAGAGAAATAGTTCTTTTTCTCAACAAATAAAATATTACTTACTTAAACTGCTAAGAATGCAAAATACTATATTTATTAAAATTTTGGCAAATTCGCTACACTATCACAATAAAGTTACTAATATGTTTGTATTGTCTATATTAGTAAAATTATTTTCTTTCATTTGTAACAGTGTGGTCTGATATTGTTTTTTTTTTCGTATTAGTGTATGTTTCCCCTATTTGCAGTGAAGTTGCCATCAATACCTGTATTAGTGTACTTTTTCTCTTTATTTGTAACAGTGTATTAGTTTGTGTCAGTATAATTTTTTTTTAAATTGTATCAGTGTATTTGCTTTTTTTATTAGTAGCAATAGTTTTGTTTTCCTTTATTTATATTTTCTTTTATTTATATTTTCTTTTACTTGTGTCAGTAAATTTGTTTTCTTTTATTATATTAGTGTATTTATTTAATTTTGCATCTACCAGTGTATTTGTTCTCTTCTGTTTGTATCAGTGTATTAACTAACAGACTGATATAAATGAGGAAAAACCTCACATATTCATCACATATTCACATACTTCATTTATTCACACATTGCTATAAATGAAGGAAAATCTTCATTTATATCAATCTATTAGCTTCTCGAAACTATAACAGATCTCACCAGTTTGATTTGTAGTTATAAAATTCTTTCCTTTTCTTATTTTTTAATCAATAAGATATGTAGCATCTAATGCAAAAATGGTGCATTTTAGATGATTTTAATTATTTATCAGAGAAAATCAGAACATTAAAGTTTACTCTAATAATATTTTGTTTTAAGATGTTATTATTTTCAAAGCTTGTTTGATTTGATTAAATATTTTTAAGTAACTATTTTTAAATTTGGTAAAGATTCATATTTATTTTTCGACCTCTTAATCCCTCCCACTAGAAATAAAAATTATTTAAATTTTTCTTCTTCTTTTTTTTTGAAAATGTATAAGTTTTTTTTCAAACATTATATATATTGCTTTGAATTTTTGAAAATATTTGAACAAAAAAAAAGTAGAAAAAAAATTCAAATTTATAGATACGTTAAACAGGAAAACAAGAGGAGGCACATATGATGAATTTACTTTATATTTGAAATTAAATTCCATATTAAACTGTAAAAAATTCCGGATAAATTCCGATATTACGTACCGGCACTTTGGGTGCATCATCCGCAAAATCCATTTCACTATAAAATATTATACCGTAATATTTGTTTCACTAAATTGATTCAATGATTTTACGGTAATTATTACTCTAAAAGTTAAGGTACGTCAGTTGTTCTGTTACATGTTCCATTAAAAATGGATTTTACGGTAGAAAATACGATAGCTGGCACTTTTCACCGTAACTTGATCCGGATTTTTTAACAGTGTATCCTTGTACTCTATTATATAAATAAATGCATAATTTAAGAAAAATGCATAAAATAATTTCTTTGCAAGCAAAATTAAATATGAAAAAATGTATAAAACTAAACAATTTGAAGAAAGTGCAAAAAATTATATAAAAACAAAAACATACTATAGTTTCAGTTCCGTAATTCAGAAGCTTCCTCCGTGTTAAAGCGCAAAATTTTATGAGGTTGTTATTGGTATGAATTTGATTCGGTTTTTCAACAAGGAGAAAATTTCTTGCTTACAGAAACAAAACTATTGCTTGTTCTTGTGTTAATATTTGGTGCTCTATTCAAGTCATCAATCTTACGAAGTTCATACGAAGTACAAAGTACGCATATTCTTCATTTTGTAAAACCGAAATATTATATGTTTTCTATATCTTTTTTTAAGCAGTGCATTAGTACTTTTTGTTTTTATTAGAAAGTTTTTAAATTGTTAGAAAAAAAATCCGTACTAAGTAGCACAAGATGTTATGAGGTTATTAGTGATTCAATTGTGGTTGAATTTGATCCAGTTTTTCAACAACATTTCTTGTTTACAGAACCCAAATTATAGTATATTTTTGTGTCAGTATTTGTGCTTTATACACGTTGTCTAGATTTATTCATGTGCAACACTAAACATACACATTCTTCATTTTGTAAAACAGAAGTATTATCTGTTTTCTATGGCTTTTTTACACAGTGCGTTAGTGGGGGAGAGTGGGGTCAATTGTAACAGGGTACGATTGTAACAGAGCAAAAATTTCGAGTGTCGGGCTCTAGATTTGGTTCCTAGGTGGCGCACATGGTGTATTTAATAAATCTACATGTACTCCCCTGATGGCAACCATTTTAAAGTACTTTTGAAAGAGTTACATCACAAAAGATATTTTCACGTTACGTAATTACTTTTTTTGGTATTAGAATTTTATATTGTAACAAAGAAATTTTGTTTAAGCAAATAAAAATTATTAACCGAATATGTAAGTGGACACCTTAATTAACATTTAAAAAAAGAGATCAGTTTTGTTAATTAACTAGCATTGTTTTTAACAAATGAAGCTGAAATGGCGTCTTGGGGACGATTGTAACAATAAGTAAAGGGACGATTGTAACAGCTGAAAATAAATAATCTTATGTTTACAAACCATTACTCAACTCTTTAAGAACCACCAATAGTTTCCTATATCATTTATGTTATGTTGCATGTGCATTATTTTATTTGTCACCTTTCACAGCATAAATTAAAATTTTTAACCCCTTAAAGTTAAAAGTTTAGCCCTTTAGGTCTCTGCTCATTATTATTTTTACTCCTAAAATATCACTACTATTTTGATCAATAAAAAATATATATCACATTTATGATAATATGTATAATTAACTGTGCTTCCGTTGAATTTATGAACTGTTACAATTGGCCCCGTAAGTGGCGACAATTGTAACAAGTGCACGATTGTCAGAAATTGTTAATAACTAATATAATAACATTCAAAATAAGGTATTTTTTTTTCTAGTAGAGGATAGTCTACTGTACTCGTCTGTCAATTAATACTAATAATATATTAGATTTTTTGTTAGTTAAAAATAGTTAAGTAAAAATGTTACAATTGACCCCTCTCTCCCATACTTTTAGTTTTTATTAGAAAGTTTTTAAATTTTTAGAAAAAAATTCAGTACTAAGTGACATTCAAATAATAAGTTTTTCTCCGGAACTTTCAGCGAAAGTTAGGGCGTGATCACTGACTAATGTATACAAAACTTAGAGTGAGTGAGTAGTTTAGGGGTGTGGATAGTCCTGTCGTATTTAGACTTCACTGAAGATATCATGATGAGAGCCGGAACTTCCGGCTCATGCTCTACTCTTTCGGTTTTAGACTGATGATGACTCTCTGAAAAGGTTGCCAAGATTTCGCCAACAAGGTTTGGAAATTTGGAGTCAATTGCGAGCTTTGCTGCAATACACACAGAGAAATTTTTTAATAGAATTTTACAAAAAGATGAAAAAAAATATACTTATTATTAACACTTTTTTCAAAACCACATTTCTTTGCTTAATCGCGTCTTATCCCCCCCCCCCAATTTTTCAATTGAAATAAAACCAATTAAATTGCTAAAAAATATTTTTTGGGAATTGAAGCAATTATTCGTAATTTAGCTAATAAATTTAAATTTATAATATTAATTTTCTTTTAATAATCATCAATGAATATGAATGCGTTTTTCAAGGAAAAGTAAAATTAAAAATGTCGCAATGCAAATTGACAAAGCGTCTTTTCATATGTATCTTTTTTAAAAAAATATGTTTGGAAGTCAGTTTGTTTGGGAAAGTGGCAAATAGTTCCAAATAGATGGTATAAAATCCAAAGCTTATAAAATATTTAAAATTTTTTTTCAAAAATTATAGAAAAGTTATTATGAGTATCATATGGAAAAAGAGATTCTTAAAAAGGTTTCCTTAAAATATCGTAAATTTATCTTAGGATATAAACAACGTTTTCTATTTGTTAAATTATGTTTTCTACTGTTTAGATTGGAAAAATTCTGGATGTGTATTTTTTATATCAGAAATATGGTAAGTGTGGATTTCAAATATTTCTCACTGCATTATAAGTGTAAAATAAAATTTGATCAAAAGAATGAGTTAATATATCTTAATTAATTTTTGAAAAACGTACTTTTAAAATGAAGAAAAAAAATACCATTTTGAAAAAATGATACTATAAATTGTAAATTTTCTTAGTTGTGTTTTTTTTTCTTCATAATTGGTTTGAATTACTAAATCAAACCAAAAAAGTTTTAATAGCAAACTATAATGAATTTTATTAGTAAAGTACTTCGTTTCCTTTTTACATATGTTAAAAACAAATTAAATCATTAATTAATTTTTAGTGCTCTTAAATTACTATTGTTATGTAAGTGGAACAATATTTGGAATATTTTGCATTCAAAATTCCGTTGACACAACTGTCTTTGCATCGAAAACATTTTGACTGCAATGTTTATAGATAAAACCTGCCATTAGTGATTGCTTGATTCGTCTAAAATTGAAAAGTATCCCATTATCAAATAGATAATAACAGTTTTTATCACGAAAAATAATGGCTATTCGGAAATTATGAAAAAAAGGAACTTATAAATGTAAAAGAAGCTATTTTTTCCTAAATACTTCACAATTTTTTGATAATAGAATACTTATTTTCATGCTGTATAAATTTAATTACGTAATTAAATTCCTTTTTTTTAAAACTGTACAAAAGCGCAATCGGTCAAATAGTTTTTGAGTTATTTACATTTTAAAAAATTTTGTATTTTTAACATTTGATTTCACAAGAATTATTCGACAGACTCATTCAAATTTTCCATTTTGCCATTTAAATTTGCATTCTTTAAAATGTTGTAAAAATTTGTATACTTTGCAATTCAAAAACTCTTCGACCATTTTTTAAAAAAGTAATAAAAAAATATAAATAATTATAAAATTTTTTTTGTATGTTTCTTTTTATTACTTATTATATATATTTTTTGATGGACGAATTTTTGCAAAAATGTTTTGATTCCCTTAAAAAGTTCAACTTGTTTTCAAGATGTGGCGAAATATGCAAAGAGTAAAATGAACATTAAGGGCCTTAACTTTCATCCACTCTCCTGACCTAACCATTAGGGTCATGTTTTCCGGATTGAGAAAACCCTCTAATATTGAGGTTCAAAAATCTGTAATTGGTGAAAAAAAATGCTTTTCTTTTAGAGAAAGTACGTTTTGTGTAACTTAAAAATCATCTTGCGTTGTACTTAAAATATCTTGCGCAGCACTTAAAATATCATCTTGCGTAGCACTTAAAATATCAACTTGCGTCTTGTTATTTTGCATTAAAATACCGTTTTGTGTAACTTAATTACGAGACTTAAAATATCGTTAGCTCTAATTAATTGGCATATTTTTGGTTATGCCTTCAAATGATTATGATTGAGTCTAAATACGTGAAAATCTGATTATTAGATCAAAAGTTAGTCTGAGTGCACCGTTTTGTTTTTCAATTTTTTTTGGCTTACTGTATATAAACGATGCTTGTTATAGTTCAAATTGCTTTTATAAATCCAAATATAATTCAAAAAAGTGCAAATACTTATCATACATACAAGAATTATTTAAAAATGTCCTACTCTGAAAAAAATATAATCGCCAAAAAGGCGATAATCTACTGAAGAAAGCATTAAAATCACTTAATTCCGTCTTGATGGAATCATTATGCTGATGGATCAATCTGTTGTGATCCGTCACGTGATGGGTATTTTGGGAAGCACGCGATCTCCGCTTTTTGAGGGGGAAGGGGTCAAAACATTTGCCTTTGCACAGCCCATTAAATAATTGCTATCTGCATGCTCTTTCACTAAATATTTGAAAGAGAAGGATTTGAAAAAACACTCCCCCAAAATAATTTGCATAGGAAGATGAAAAAGAAACGCATTTACAAGATACAGAAGTTGTTGGAAAAAGTCATTTGGTAGAAGGATTTCTTAGCTTTTGGGGCAAGAAATCATTAGTTCGACTGTTGGCTGGATAATCAAGAGAGGAAGCTGTAGGAAACGAAACTATAAAAAAATAAAATATAAATTTAGTTTAAATTTTCTAAAATCCCTGATTACTGTTAAGTTTGTGACATGTTCTTGCAACTACGCTAAAGAGTGAAGTAGAAATTTATACAAGTTTTTTTTGCCTGTGATTAGTGGACTTAAATATACTTAACCATTTGCAAAATTTAGGATGAACTTAAGTTTATAAATTATTTTATTTACGTTGAAAACGTTACCGAGTACTTATGTAATACTTGTCTCGAAGAATTCGTCTCGTCTTGTAGAATTCGCTGAAATCGTTACTTGGCACTTATTATATGTCTACTGGCAAATAAAGAAAAATGAGAATTCTTTGTGACTTTAGATGTTACTTGTGTTTAGTATCTACTATCAAGCAAAAGTGAGTATTCTCTGTAACCTTCACCTAAAGGGTACTTACTACATGTTTCTGAACAAATAAACAAAAATGAGAATTCTCTGTGACTTTGGATGCTACTTGTGTTTAGTATCTACTATCAAACAAAGTGAGTATTCTCTATAACCTTCACCTAAAGGGCACTGACTACATGTTTCTGAACAAATAAACAAAAATGAGAATTCTCTGTGACTTTGGATGTTACTTGGGTTTAGTATTTACAATCAAATAAGTAAAAGTTAGAATTTGCTGTAATCTTTACCTCACATGGCGCTTATTATATGTCTATGAATAAATAAACAAAAATGAGAAACTTTAGATGTTACTTGTGTTTAGTATCTACTATCAAACAAAGTGAGTATTCTCTATAACCTTCCCCTAAAGGGCACTTACTACATGTTTCTGAACAAATAAACAAGAATGAGAATTCTCTGTGACTTTGGATGTTACATGTGTTTAGTATCTACTATCAAACAAAGTGAGTATTCTCTATGACCTTCACTTAAAGGGCACTGACTACATGTTTCTGAACAAATAAACAAAAATGAGAATTCTCTGTGACTTTGGATGTTACTTGGGTTTAGTATTTACAATCAAATAAGTAAAAGTCAGAATTTGCTGTAATCTTTACCTCACATGGCACTTATTATGTATCTATGAACAAATAAACAAAAATGAGAATTCTTTGTGACTTTACATGTGTCTTAAGTTTAGTACCTACAATCAAATTAATAAAAGTGAGAATTCGCTGTGATCTTCACGAAATGGCACTTATTACATATAATGAACACATAAACAAAAATTAGAATGCTTAGTGACTTTAGATGTTACTTGTTTTTTGTGTAAACAATCAAATAAACATAAGCGAGAATTCGTCATAATCATCCCTTACAAGGGACTTGTCTACCAACAAATAAACAAAACTGAGAATTCTTTGTGTTTTTAGGTAGAAATTGTTTCTTAATTACGTTTAAGTAATCTAAAGTGAGAATTTTTGTTGCTTCTTTGGTACCTGCTTCAGATCTAAGATCAACAAAACAAAAACGAGAATTTTCAGCTAGATTGTAATAAAATAATTGAGGTTGCAAAATATAAATTCAAAGAGAGAGTTTTTGTTTGGTAACCTAAGTTTTGTGTTTTTTTTATTTAAAATTACATTATATTAGAATTGTATTCAGCCGCCTTTTGGTTGAAAGTGAATTATAATCTAAAGACCAGAAAAGCGGGAAAACGCAATCTATTTGTACTGCAAGATTAGCAGAAGTTACAAAACTGAAAAGTACATTCTACCAAATAAATAGATTTAATGCCAAGTTAAGGTATCATGGTAAAATTACCAAATTTTATCACATACAGAACAAATTTTTATTGCTAATTTTACAAAAATCATTATCAAAGCACTTCTTCAAAAATTACTGAGATTCTTATTGCTCTCATAGAGCAAGAAACATGGCAAATTTTACCATATTCTGGGAGTTTTGATATTATTTTTTTCCTCAGTGCTCCATAAACATGACGTTATATTCAAGTTATAAAGCTTTAAATAAGCCTAATGTTCAATGAACATTTATTTAATACAATTTTTTATCACGTGACATATTTGTTTCAAAAGTTGCATGATTTAAATTTTTATACTTTTATGTCGAAAAAAAAATGCTGAAGTAAATAATGTTCCGCATGATCATTCAATAATAAAAACTGGCAAAAATCTTGCTAGTTTAACTTCTAAATTTACTCAAGAATTAGTTTTTAAATTTACCTACATAATTTTAGCATTATATTAGAAGATATTTTAAAATACTGTGATTTAGAGTGAAAAGAACAGTCGGTGTAATATTTAATTCATTCATTGAGTACTAGATTTTAGTACTGAATGATTCAACTTTAAAGAAAAAGCAATTTCAACTTTAAAAAAAATTAATTTCAGCTTTAAAATAAGCAATTGAATGATAACAATTAGTTTCTTACTTCAGTAATAATGGAATCAATTAATTTAGTTCATAAATAATGAACAATAATAATAATTAAATAGTAGATTAATCACTCGTTAGAATCTATGTTAGAATGTTCGTTGGACTAATAGCAAAAAATCTCTCGATTAAAACCTAAATGTGGGACAGTTTCACTTCTTCCGTTGGGACTTTGAAAGGGATTTTTTTGTTTGATTATATCTCATCACTTGGCTCAGAATTTGTCATCTTCATTCCATATCACGATTAAAAGAATTTGGTAAAATTCCCGTACTGTATAGTAGTGACATTTCTAGTAAACAGACCATAAATCTGGTAATAAAAACCAAAATGTACGGTATTTGTTAACTATTCATTTGGTAATTTTTTTTCATACTGTGACAGTTTATTGGAAACTCAGGTTTCCAAAATTAAAGTTTTTATTACCACATATTTAATGAATAATAGAGAAGTGAAAAGTAAATTTAACCGAATAAATGGTTCTTATGCCATGCTTTAAGATACCCTGATAAAACTACCTAATTTTATTACATGTTATAAAACAATATTTTATTGTTTATATTATCAAAATTAATACCAACGTGCTTCGGTAAAGATTACTGAACTTTATGGTTTTCCCATAGAGTCAGAAACACGGAAAATGTTACCATATTCTGGTAGTTTAGTTTTGTCCAGGTAGTTATGTATATATATAAATTATACACAATAATAATTTTAGTTAAAAGAGAGTATAAGATTTTTCGATATTTTTTAATCTTCTGAAAATAGTTGTTAAATTTCAGTGATTTAGATAACGTACAATCCGTATTTTCTGTATTTTTAATTGCTTTTATACTAAATAAAAAATTTTAAATCACAAACATACTTTAGGTGTTAATTAGAATTTGCATATGAAATTATAAATTTTACAGTTATTTTAGTTACATAGAAGAACTAATCAGAATTTTACTCATTCATATTGAAAATAGCTGCTTTTATGAAAAATTAAACAATTTAAATTATTCCTCTCAAAATTCTTCCCACTCAAAAATAAAACGCACAAAAACTTTTTCAAATCTCCAGTTCTTCTTTGTCGTTACGGTAAATGACAAAATAAATATTTAATGGAACATTTCAGAATAAATTAAGAGAAAATTTTTCACGCTGTTCATCTTCTATTTAGCCACGCTTATCATCATCGGCAAGGCGATAATATTCCCCTTAGAGCTGTCAAAATCATTAATAACTGAGAACTGAAAACTTTTTTTATTATTATTATTTCCCAATAGAACCATAGAAATCATATCTCCTCCACAGAATACGCAAAGACGGGAAAGGACGATGTGGGTTAAAAAAAAAATGTCCCGTTTCCATGAGAAATCGCATCAGAGTTGGTGTTCCTTCAGAGCTGTCAGAGAACTATTGATGAGTTCACAGTAAAGCGGTTTTTGGGAAGAGAATATTCTCCATATTGTGTGAGGGGAGAATAGAGAAGATTGTGGGGACCTTTTAACGGATATCTTCTTGGCAGTAAGACTAAATCGGATGGCACAGATTGAGCGGTTTTGCTGGCTGTTATGATAAGTGATAAGGTACCATACGTTTTCAGTTGTGGAAAGAAGATTTGAACAGGGAACAGGCATAAAATGAATCAATGTCCCAGTTGTTGAGTAGGCGTCATTGAACTAAAATAAACTCAGGATAATCGGTGAGAAAATCATAACAGGCATAGATTATCCGTAAAATTATCGAAAGCTGCAATTTGAATATTTGTTTTATGGAGGTAAAATAATTATTTGCGTGCAATTGGTGTCTTCTTGGCGTAAGGATTGAGTTAGATGGCACAGATTGAGAGATTTTGCTGGCTATTAAGATAGTTGATAAGTTACCATATGTTTTGAGTTGTAGGAAGAACATTTGAACAGGGAACAGAAATAAAATGAATCAATGCCCCAGATGCTGAGTATGCGTTATTGAACTAAATAAACGCACGATAATCCATTATCAAAGCAGATAATCGATAAAATTATCGAAAGATGACATCTAAATATTTGTTTTATGTACGTAAAATAATTCTTTACGTCTAATTGCCGTCTTCTTGGCATGAGGATTAAGTTAGATGGCACAGATTGAGAGATTTTGCTGGCTATTAAGATAGTTGATAAGTTACCATACGCTTTGAGTTGTGGTAAGAACATTTGAGCAGGGAACAGAAGTAAAGTGAATCAATGCCCCAGATGTTGAGTAGGCGTTATTGAACCATATAAACACACGATAATCCGTGACATTATCAAAGCAGATAATCGAAAAAATTATCGAAAGATGACATCTAAATATTTGTTTTATGTAGGTAAAATAATTCCTTACGTCTAATTGGCGTCTTCTAGGAGTATAGACTAAAGTAAATGGCGCAGATTGAGAGATTTTGCTGACTTTAGTAATAATTGATAAGTTACTATACGTCTTGAGTTGTAGAAAGGGAGACGATTAAAACAATGTAAGGGAGTAAATGAATCAATGCCCAGTTTTTGACTAGGCATTATGGAACTAAAAAGTTCTGATAATCTATGAGATTGAGTGGCAAGACAAGCGATAATTTGGTATCTAACAAAATTTTCGAAAATAATTTTTTCATTATTTGTGTTATAGTGGTAAAGTAATTTCTTGCGTGTAATTGGCATTTCCTTGAAGGAAAGATCAAGTTAGTGGGCATTCCGGGTGCCGGTATCTTTACGGTAAAATCCATTTTTACTAGAACATATATCGGAGCCGTGATGGCTCAGGGGATAGAGCGTTCGCCTTCCAATAAGGTTCGAATCACAGCGATGACTGGTCGATTCGAATTTCTCATTCGGCTAGCACCGACCTCTGTGCTGACGTAAAAATATCCTCAGTGGTAGACAGATCATGGGTTAGAGTCCCCTTGTCGTCAGCCTAACCGTGAGAGGTTTTCGTGGATTTCCTCTCCGTGTAACGCAACTACGGCTTAGTTTCATCAAAAAGTCCTTCATGAGGCATATTTCTCCCAATACTTGATCCAGGAGCTCCCTTGTCTTCTGGATTGGGTTTCAAAATTACAAGGCTTCGGAGTTAAACACTAATAGTCGTAAGCCCAAAATTGGATTGGCTGTTCAACAATGGTTATAGAATAATATATTAATTAGTTTGAAAGGGTAGGAATTCTAATATAAGACACTCTTTTTAACTCTATGAGACATATAAGACACTCTTTTTAAACCCTAAAAAATGGGTCAGCTGTTCAAGGACGGTTATAAAATAAAAAATATAATGTAAAGAGAACATGCAAGGGGGAAAAAAATCTGATATACCGTTATTTTTGAAGCTATAATTACCTTAAAATCACTGAATCTCTTTAATTAAATAAATATCACTGTAAAATTCACGGTATAACATTTTACGGAAATTTGATGTAATACCGTAATTTGATGTCATTGATTTGTAGTTATGAATAGCATTTGAAGTGCATTTGAATAGACGCAATGAAACTAAAGTGAATGTCTGATAATCTCCGAGACTGCGTAGCATGACAATATCCTCGAAATTGCCGAATATATAAATCTAATAATCTAAATAGTCAGAAATTATCATAGGAATATTTGTTTCATAATGATAAAATAATTCTTTATATATAATTGGCACTTTTAACAATATTTCATTAATATAAGAAAACGCCAAAAAAATGTAAATTGCGAGACACGGAAAAGTATCACGAGATAGAACACGAAATGCACAAAATATCGGGGAAGAAAGAATTTTATGCCGAACAATATTTTGTAACGTAGAATCTAAAGAATATAGTCGGACAGAATTTCTCGAGGAAAAAATATTGTGAAATCGAGTTTTGGCTGGAAAAAATCAAATAGGGCGGGGAATCTCCATTGGACAAAATATATTGGGTAGAATACCACTTGAACAAAATATAATGGAGCAGAATACCAGTTGAGCACAATATAACGGGGCAGAATACCACTTGAACAAAATATAATGGGACAGAATACCACTTGAACAAAATATATTGGGGCAGAATACCACTTGAACAAAATATAATGGGACAGAAACTTACTTCATCATAACCGTGAAAGACGTGCTGAGAAGTGAAGAGATAAATAAACAATTACAAAATAATAAAAACACTGTAAGGCAATCATAAAATATTAAAAAGTAGATTAATTTAAAAAAATGCAAGATTCAGATGCATAATATCTCCAGTTGGAAACCAGTTAGCTATATACTGATCTCAGGCACGGGTCTTACCTTACAGAAATGAAAATCTGTTAAGAAAGTTTGAGTGAAGAATTGAAAAAGAAATCTATGGATTTGTTCAAGTAAACGACATATGAAGGAAAGCGTGCTAGCAACAGAAATGTTATTTGAAGAGGAAAATCCATGGAGAATGGATTTTTTTATTTTTAATCAATCTTCTGTTTAATTCTGTTATTTTTTACATTTTTAGAAAATAACAAACCACAAGACCTCTGTTATCGACTTTTTTCTTATTCTGGAATGAAAACACTTGCCAGACTACTGTCTGGCCAGCGCGAGATGAGTTCTCAGTGAGATTGATTTCAGTTTGATTGGAGGATCATCTCGTGAATGTTAGATAGTAAATTTCACTATATGAGTTACAATAATTTTCTAAAATATGACATTTTTTCGGTAATGTGACATAGATATCAAGCCGACCAGCCCGTGTAGGGGTCAGGGAACTGGCTTTGCATCAGAAAGGTTCTGGGTTCGAATTCCGGACAAGGCATGAATGTTCTTTCATTCTCTGTACTATCTGTCCTTACTGTGGGAGCAACGTTGGTTCACCTAATATGGTGCTCCTGAAAGAGTGGTCAACGAATCTGCCCTTCAGATGCCTGTATGACCTAGGTCATTCTCCAGCAGAGCATTGGAAGAAAAAAAAATACATAGATATCAAGAGAATCAAATTAATTTAGAACTACTTGCAAAGAAACTGATTATTAATTTATGAAATATTTAAACCATTACTAGATTGATTAAGCGTACTTTTGTTACGCTCTTTCTTATCATAAATTACTAAAGAAGATTTAGTAAACTAATTTCAAACAACCTAAAATAAAACTGATTATTAATTTATGAAATGGAAAATTAAAAAAATATTAGATTGATTGACAGATTAGATTGAGTGTGGTCACATGATGTAATCAATAAAATTGCCTTAAAAATACTATAGGATATGCCTATGGAGTATTGCCTATGGTATAACTTTATCATACACTTTTGTCATAAGCGTATGGCAAATTTTTGCCATGTGTGCGTACATGGCAGAAATGTAAGGTGAAATTTTACCATATGCTCCATAGGGACACCCTGTGGTATTTTTTATATTGCAGTTTTTTCAATAGAACTATGGTGTGCTAGTTTATAATTAAGTTTTTTCATTGACCATGACAACATTTTCTCTCAGCCGTCTGGAATTTTATCATAACTATACATAGGCAAATTTATACAAAGATAATAATAAATAAGAGTAAATGAATTTTATTGAGCTTTTCATCCACATCAATAATGTAATTAAACATAGATTAAGTAATTGAACATAGTTAAAGTATTAGTAATAATTTTGTAATAAAAGGATACATAAGGTAAAATCATATTTGAGACAAAATAATGGCTAACTATGCAAATGTTTTATATGAAATACTCTTATTAAAATTCAGAACATCCCCAGAATATCAGAAATTTTTTACCTATAAAATGCAATATTTCAAAAAATCTTTTCCCAAATTTATTTCATTGCTGTGTAAAAGTCAAAAGTCATAAGATTTCTTTTTACAGCTAATTATAAGGAGTCGAACAACAGAGAAGACATCTTTATTTAGAATATCATTTTTAAATGCAACTCACCAACAAATTTTGAAGTGAAATAGGGTGCTGAGCATCGCTTATCACTACATGATTCTGAACTTAATTCCATTTGTTTAAGTAGTTAAACATTATTCAAGGAGTATTAAAATTTAAATTTTCCTGAACTGCATTCGTCCAGGAAGTTTAAAAAGTGAAATGTACATTTTCTCAATCTTGTTTCATTTATAGTACTCTGAGAGGAAAATAAGGCCAAAGTAGAAAATGTGTACTTACAAAATTTAAATAAATAGATTAATACCGATAGCTTAAAGTATCAAAGTAATAATATGAAAGGAAATTTTTCACTTAATTTTCTATAAAAAAAATTGAAAACGAATTTATGCATGAATTTAAAGCATTCAGATTTTTTTCACTCACAGTAAAATTTTTTTGTGTATCTTAACATGAAAAGTGGTGGAAACTACTATTTAACAACAAATATGGCGGAAGCAAACATCCCAAATAATTCTTTGTATAATCAAACATCAAGAACAGTCCTTGGTGTTGTGTAACACTGGGAACGCTCCTTTGCAAAACTTTTGGTGTAAAGTAGTTCCCACCATTTTAAGTGCTCCGTTAGGCTGAAGTCTACAATAACAATGAGACATAACAGTGGTTTCCAACTGGCGGCCCGGGGGCCGCATCCAGCCCTCGAAGCCTTTTTTTTGAGGCCCACGAACTAAAATATATTAATTGTCACTTTCTGCGGACAATTTTCGTGAAAAATCTATATGGGTTTAAAATACTTTTCTCGTTAATAAAAACCTAATTTCTTCGTTTCTGTGAAATTTCATATACCAACGGTGAAAAAAAATTTATTTCTCAGGTCTTGCATCCAAGAAAATATTTATTCAAATACAAAAATATTCGTGTATGTTGCTCTTTCTTATTTCATTTTTCTTGAATTTTGTAAATATAATTTAGCATGTGTGTATCTGAAATTTTCTCGAAGAAATTCTCCAATTTTAACTTTTTGAAACACTCATTTTAGAAAAAAATATTTGCACACACACATTTGTAAATTTAAAATGTAAATGTCTATTCTCTGGTGGTTGCAGCAGACAAACCTCAATTTTCTCATTGAACATTTTGTGTACTACTATGTAAGTTTTAATACTAACCTTTTTAAAGTTTTATATCTTGACAATTAGATATCTGTTGCACAGTAATTGTTTAATAAATAGGTGCACATTAAAGTTATTGTAGCCCGAATTTTTCTATATACAATTAAATATTTTTAAAAATCTACTTCTTATATTAATTTGTAATTCAATACTTTTGTTTTGTACAACTTGGTAAAAATCTGACATTAATATTTAATGTTCCTTCAAACATAAANATATCTTCTTGGCAGTAAGACTAAATCGGATGGCACAGATTGAGCGGTTTTGCTGGCTGTTATGATAAGTGATAAGGTACCATACGTTTTCAGTTGTGGAAAGAAGATTTGAACAGGGAACAGGCATAAAATGAATCAATGTCCCAGTTGTTGAGTAGGCGTCATTGAACTAAAATAAACTCAGGATAATCGGTGAGAAAATCATAACAGGCATAGATTATCCGTAAAATTATCGAAAGCTGCAATTTGAATATTTGTTTTATGGAGGTAAAATAATTATTTGCGTGCAATTGGTGTCTTCTTGGCGTAAGGATTGAGTTAGATGGCACAGATTGAGAGATTTTGCTGGCTATTAAGATAGTTGATAAGTTACCATATGTTTTGAGTTGTAGGAAGAACATTTGAACAGGGAACAGAAATAAAATGAATCAATGCCCCAGATGCTGAGTATGCGTTATTGAACTAAATAAACGCACGATAATCCATTATCAAAGCAGATAATCGATAAAATTATCGAAAGATGACATCTAAATATTTGTTTTATGTATGTAAAATAATTCTTTACGTCTAATTGCCGTCTTCTTGGCATGAGGATTAAGTTAGATGGCAAAGATTGAGAGATTTTGCTATAGTTGATAAGTTACCATACGTTTTGAGTTGTGGTAAGAACATTTGAACAGGGAACAGGAGTAAAATGAATAAATGCCCCAGATGTTGATTAGGCGTTATTGAACCAAATAAACACACGATAATCCGTGACATTATCAAAGCAGATAATCGAAAAAATTATGGAAAGATGACATCTAAATATTTGTTTTATATAGGTAAAATAATTCTTTACGTCTAATTGGCGTCTTCTAGGAGTATAGACAGATTGCATGGTGCAGATTGAGAGATTTTGCTAACTTTAGTAATAATTGATAAGTTACTATACGTCTTGAGTTGTAGAAAGGGAGACGATTAAAACAATGTAAGGGAGTAAATGAATCAATGCCCAGTTTTTGACTAGGCATTATGGAACTAAAAAGTTCTGATAATCTATGAGATTGAGTGGCAAGACAAGCGATAATTTGGTATCTAACAAAATTTTCGAAAATAATTTTTTCATTATTTGTGTTATAGTGGTAAAGTAATTTCTTGCGTGTAATTGGCATTTCCTTGAAGGAAAGATCAAGTTAGTGGGCATTCCGGGTGCCGGTATCTTTACGGTAAAATCCATTTTTACTAGAACATATATCGGAGCCGTGATGGCTCAGGGGATAGAGCGTTCGCCTTCCTATAAGGTGAACCGGGTTCGAATCACAGCGATGACTGGTCGATTCGAATTTCTCATTCGGCTAGCACCGACCTCTGTGCTGACGTAAAAATATCCTCAGTGGTAGACAGATCATGGGTTAGAGTCCCCTTGTCGTCAGCCTAACCGTGAGAGGTTTTCGTGGATTTCCTCTCCGTGTAACGCAACTACGGCTTAGTTTCATCAAAAAGTCCTTCACGAGGCATATTTCTCCCAATACTTGATCCAGGAGTTCTCTTGTCTTCTGGATTGGGTTCAAAATTACAAGGCTTCGGAGTTAAACACTAATAGTCGTAAGCCCAAAATTGGATCGGCTGTTCAACAATGGTTATGGAATAATATATTAATTAGTTTGAAAAGGTAGGATTTCTAACAGAAGACACTCTTTTTAAACTCTAAAAATTGGGTCGGAAGTTCAAGGAAGGTTATAAAATAAAAAATATAATATATAAAGAACATGCTAGGGGAAAAAATCTGATATACCGTAATTTTTAAAGCTATAATTACCGTAAAATCACTGAATCTCTTTAATTAAATAAATATTACAGTAAAATTCACGGTATAACATTTTACGGTAATTTGATGTAATACCGTAATTTGATATAATGATTCGTAATTTTGAATAGCATTTAAAGTGTGTTTGAATCGACGCAATAAAACTAAAGTGAACGTCTGATAATCTCCGAGATTGCGCGACATGACAATATAGCTGAAATTACCGAATGTACATCTATAATCCTCCAAATAGTTAGAAATTATCATAGGAATATTTGTTTTATAAAGATGATAAAATAATTCTTTATCTATAATTGACAATTTTAACAATATTTCATTAATATAAGAAAACGCCGAAGAAATATAAAAGAGAAATTGTGAAACATGGAAAAGTATCATGAGAAGGAACATAAAATGCACAAAATATCGGGGAAGAAAGAATTTTATGCCAAACAATATTTTGTAACGTAGAATCTAAAGAATATAGTCGGACAGAATTTCTCGAAGAAAAAATATTGTGAAATCGAGTTTTGAGCTGAACAATATCTAATGGGACGGAATCTTCATTGGACAAAATATATTAGGCCAGAATATCACTTGAACAAAATATAATGGGGGAGAAATTTACTTTATTATAACCATGAAGGACATGGGAAAACGGGAGAGAAACGTGAAGAGATAAACAATTACGAAATAATAAAAACACTGTAAGGCAATCATAAAATATTAAAATTAGAATAATTTTTAAAAAAATGCGAGATTCGGATGCATAATACCTTCATTAGTTATATACGGATCTCAGACACTGGTTTTTTCTTTCAGAAATGGAAATATGTTAAGAAATTTTGAGCGAAGAATTAAAAGAAAAATCTATGGATTTGCTCAAGTAAACGATATATGAAGGAAAGCGTGCTAGCAACGGAAATGTTATTTGAAGAGGAAAAAATCATGGAGAATGAATTTTTTTAGTTTTAATCAATAATCTGTTTAATTCCGTTATTTTTTACATTTTTCGAAAATAACAAACCACAAGACCTCTGTCATCGACTTTTTTCTTATTCTGAAATGTAAACACTTGTCAGACTACTGTCTGGCCAGCGCGAGATGAGTTCTCAGCGAGATTGATTTCAGTTTGATCGGAGGATCATCTCGTGAATGTTAGATAGTAAATTTCATTATCTGAGTTACAATAATTTTCTAAAATATGATAATTTTTCGGTAATGTGACATAGATATCAAGAGAATCAAATTAATTTAGAACTACTCACAAAGAAACTGATTATTAATTTATGAAATATTTAAGCCATTACTAGATAGATTAAGCGTACTTTTGTTATGTTCTCTTTTATCATAAATTACTAAATAAGATTTAGCAAATTAATTTTAATAAAAAATGAATGAAATGAAAACTAATTATTAATTTATGAAATAGAAATTAGAAAAATATTAGATGATTGAGCGTGCGTTTCTTATGTTCTTTTTTATCATATATTAATAAAGAAGAAATAGTTAATTAATCATTAACTACTTATAATGAAAATGATTATTAAATTGAGACATATTGAAACAATTAATAGATTAATTGAGTGCTTTTTTGTTTTGCTCCAATTTTCACACACGCATATAGTTATACGTATATTTATACGCATATAGTCATTATACGTATCATAAAATACGTATATTTACACGCATATAGTCGTTATGCGTATCATAAAAAATATTTTCTCAAAATTCGAAGTTTTAAGTCGATAAAAAGTTTTCACTGTGGTCACATGATGTAGTTAATGAAATCACCTTGAAAATACTATAGGATATTCCTATGGAGTTTTGCCCATTGCAAAATTTTATCATACACTTTTGTCATAAGCGTATGGCAAAATTTGGTCAGAAGCGTACTGCAAATTTTTGCCTTGCAAAATTTCTGTCATAAGCGTATGGCAAATTTTGCCATGTAAGCATAAGGCTAATTTTTACCATAAGCGTATGACAAATTTTTGCCATGTGTGCGTATAAGGCAAAAGTGTAAGGTAAATTTTTACCATATGCCCCATAGGAACATTCTATGGTATTTTTTATATTGCAGTTTTTTCAATAGAGCTATGGTGGGCTAGTTTATAGTTAAGTTTTTTCATTGGCTATGACTATGACAACATTGGCTATGGCAGCATTTTCTTTCAGCCCTCTGGAATTTTATCATACCTATACATAAGCAAATTTATACATAGACAATAATAAATAAGAGTAAATGAATTTTATTGAGCTTTTCATCCTCAACAATAATGATTATAATAAGATAAATTAATGTGAGCGATTAAATAATTAAACATATTTAAAGTATTAGTAATAATTTTGTAATAAAAGGATGTATAAGGTAATATCATAGTTGAGACAAAATAATGGCTAGTTGTGCAAATGTTTTATATGAAATACTCTTATTAAAATTCAGAACATCCCCAGAATATCAGAATTTTTTTACCTACAAAAAGCAATATTTCAAAAAATCTTTTCCCAAATTTGTTTTATTGTTGTGTGAAAGTCAAAAGTCATAAGATATCGCTTTACAGCTAATTATAAAGAGTCGAACAACAGAGAAAACATCTTTATTTAAAATATCATTTTTAAATGCAACTCATAAACAAATTTTAAAGGGAAATAGGGTGATGAGCATTGCTACATGATTATAAACTTAATTCCGTTAGTTTAAGTAGTTAAACATTACTTAAGCAGTATGAAAATTTAAATTTGCTTGAACTGCATTCATCCAGGAAGTTTGATTGAAAAGTGAAATTTAAAGAGAAATATAAATTTTCCCAATCTTGTTTTTTTTATAGTACTCTCAGAGGAAAATATGCTATAGTAGAAAATGTCTACTTACTAAATTTAAATAAACAGATAAATACCGATAGCTTAAAGCATCAAAGCGATAATATGAAAGGAAATTTTTCACTAAATTTTCTGTAAAAAAAATTGAGAACGAATTTATACATGAATTTAAAGCATTCAGATTTTTTCATTCAATGTAAAATTTTTTTGTGTATCTTAACATGGAAAATGGTGAAAACTACTATTTTACAACAAATATGGTGGAAGGAAACATCCGAGATAATTCTTTGTATATCAAACATACATCGAGAGCAGTCCTTGGTGTTGTGAAACACTAGGAACGCTCCTTTGCATAACTTTTGGTGTAAAGTTGTTCCCACCATTTTAAGTGCTCCATTACACTGAAGTCTACAATAACAATGAGATATAACATGCAAAAGTGTCTCTAAAGTTATTTTTACGATACAATATAAAATAAGAACAGTTAGTTTAAAATATATACCCACTCTAATTCTTCAAAGGAAATTAGTTTGCGAATCAAACGGCCAAAGTGACCTCATCCGTTAAAGAAAGACTCTCTGTTTAAAGAATTAATGATATCCACTCAAGAATAATTAATAAGAAAAGTCCTTTATTAAAAAACTTATTTAGGAAAGGATTAGATAAAATATAAATTTAATTATCAAAATGATAAAAATTATGTTAGGCTTATTTTGACTTGGCGGTTAGCATGTTTCCCTGCCAAGAAAATTGTTTCTGAGATTGTTTTGAGGTTAAAAAAGGAAAAAATGTACTTGGGGTAGAAAATGAGGTTATGTTTTGAAGTAAAAATAATCTCATCGATGAACCTCAATTTCAACTTCATTTACACTTCATAAAATCTACCTCCTAAATAGCTTAGCAATACTTTTAGTGGAAGTAGGGTAAAATCATTCACAACTCAAATATATTTATTTGCTTGAAGTGTAGAAAAAATAACCCGTATATCTTAAAAACAGCACTTCAAGCTGGTTGCTTTAAGGTAAATTTCTTTCAATCTCAAAACAACCTAAAGTGGGAATCAAACAACTTCGCACATCTTGATTACTAACTTTAGGAGGTTGATTTTTTAAGATTTTTTTTGAAACCAACTTCAAACCAACCTTAATACCTCAAAACCTCCTCAAATAAACTTCAAAAAACAACTTAAAATTTTGTAAGGGTTTGAAAAAAAAAAGGCTTGTTCAAAATTAATTATTATTCTCTACTCGATGCATTTTAATATCGCATCAGATCAAGAAAGTAATATATATTCGTAATGTACGTTCCCTTGCTTAAGCATCTTATCCTCATTCGGATCTCTTTTAACGACAAAACCTCAACAAAAGCCACGCTTAAGCCCGTAGCGGAGAGAAAACTGATATAATCGCTCCTCCGATGAAACCAAAACCAGAAAACTGACTCGATTTAATAAATTAGGCACGGTACACTAGCCTGTCTCCGATCCCCACGATGTACTCAACATCCTTCCCCCAACGCCAACATCACCGTTCTTACCATTTAGTTAGTTTTAAGCAAGACCAATTAAACCTTGGCGAACATTTAAAAGCACATACGCACGCAATACGGTTACATTGATTCTTGATTGGCTATCGGTTGTGGTTCCCATGCAGGAAGTGACGTATTGTTGTCTGTCACTTCCTGTAACGTTGATACACGTGTGGGTGTATGCAGGGGGGGAGCAATTAATATCCCTAGGGAGTACAATAGATGCAGGGGCGTAACGCATGCCGCCCCCTTAAACTGTAATGGAAAACACTTTGTTGAAGATTCAATAGCGAGGACTATTAGCTTGAAGCATTAGACTGCATGTAAAAGAGCGATAAATAGGGGATTGCTTTTTAAAGGTGAAGTTTTATTGAAAAGAGCCATTTTTTTGTATTGAAAAGGGCGCTTTTATTAATTTCTTTTTCTCAATAAAGTGAAAAAAGATGTGCTTACCTGAAAAATGAACATCAATCAAGATTGATGGCATTAGACTAGAGATTAGCTACTTAAAGATGTGTTTACTATAAAACCGTTAACACCGTTTTGATAATGGAATAATGGAGGGTTATTAATTTTGATCGCGTCGAAAAGTTTTTCAAAACCTTTGTCAACTTTTGTTGCCACTCTAGATAATTTCTGTAGTTTGAATATTGTTGGAAAAGTTTTTGTACGAAAAGAGCCCCAAGCTTTATACATATAATGCAACTCAAAAATTTATTTAGAAGTGTTTTTAAAACTGAACTTTTCAAAAGAACAAAAAATTAAAGCAGATGAAAATCTATAATATTCAAAAACTGACTAATATATAATTTTGGAAGTCTTAAAAATCTATTTAGAAGTTAAAATTGTTTATTAAACTGAGTTTTTCAAAAGAACAAAAAATGTCAAGTAGGTGAAAGAGTATAAAATCCGAAGACTAATATATAATTTTGGCAGTCAAAGTGATTTATAAATTAGAAACACACGAAAATGTGTTTAAAATCAGCAAATTTATTGTACCATAATAAATAACAAACGCTTTAATTTTTGAGATCTTTACAAATAATTTCCTGAAAGAGTTAAAGGAAGTAGTCTCAAAACAAAGTTTTGCTTTTCTAAGAATCTAATAAGAAATTCTTACAAAACAATAAGATATTTTTTTTAAATGAAATTAACGTAATATCTAGAAAGTTAACTGACACTCTACCCTTTGACGCAGTTGGCACACCGGTGTCCCTTTTATATATATATTTTTTCTGACGCTCAAATTACAAGTAAAAATATTTTTGATTTTTATAATTATAAAAAGCAGTGTAATAGTTGTAAAAAAATCTGTTAGATTATCGAAATTATATTTGTAATAAAATATAAAATCCAAAGTAAGTAGTTTCAAATTTCTTTTAATACATATTCAAAAATTTATCAATAAATGATCAGGTAAATTAAAGAAATTTCAGTGATGAATAACTGTTTCTCTTAGTTCTAAATTACTGCAAATGAGATCAAATTTGAAAAACTTTTGTTTGGAAGTGAGCTGTTTTCGGAAGATCTTACCCTTTACGCCGAAGACACCAGTTATACATGCTATATTTTGTAACCACAAATAATTAAAATGCGGAATATAATATTTTTCACTTATTTTAACTTAATTCAAAATAATGAAAAAGTATGAAAACTATGTTTAAAAATTTTGCGTCAAAGGGTTAGTAGCTCAATTCTTATAAGCTACAGCAAATATTTTAGTTTTAAATTTTTTTCATGCAGAACCACACAAAATTTGTTGTTTTAAATGTTTTTTTTTTTATTCTCTCTCTGCTTTAAAATTTTTTTTAAAATTATTTTTTTATAATTATCTCAAAAATTATACTTTTTCCATTTTGATATCATTTTGCCCTTTTCCATATAATATTGATTACTTTTCCAGCTGAAAAATGTATTTTGTTCAAAATAAAATTGTCATCACAACAATACCCTATATTTTTAGTTCGTTACAACTCGCTGTTTTTGTATACTTGATCCATGAGTTCCCTGGTCTTCTGGATTGGGTTTAAAATTACAAGGCTAAGGAGTTGAACATTGGTAGTCGTAAACCCAAAATTAGGTCGGCTGTTCAACGACAGTTATAAAATAAAATAAAATTAGCTTGCTTAGAAGAAAGGTTTAAAAAAGGAATTTTTCTCATTGGATAACAATAACATCAAACGCACCATTGATCTGTTTTCTTTAAAACCTTAATCAGAAATTCTTACTACAAATTTTACGACAAACTTATAAAATTTAATTAGGATACTTATAAGAATTCTCCCAATTTTTTATTTCACACTTTCTCATGCATAAACATAGAAAAAATTCATTTTATTTTAGTAAATTATTTTTTTCCAACTTTTTAATTACGGTTATTCAGCATTTTTGCTGTGAAGGAACCATAAACTGTAATACTCAAGGACAATCTACTTTGACGCCATGAAGACGTTTTTCTAAAAGTTTCTTCTAGTCCAATTGGCCCCTGTGCCTTCTTGCTTTACTTTAAAAGAAGAAGATTAGTCGGTTTGATAGTTTACACCTATATGTTTGTTCATTTCCAGGGCCTGATTATCGCCTAGGTCCAATAGGTATTTCCTAGGGCCCACAATTTCTGAGGGGCCTGAAAAATTGCTAAAAAGTCTAATGGAAGGTGGGATAACTTTGTGTTGGTTTAAGTACTAAATAAAAAATAATTACAGTTTACAATAAAAAAAAAAAATTCAGCTAATCAGTGATTTTTAGCAAAAATCACTGATTTCAATTGTTTGTGGTCACTAAACTATTTTTATTTTGTCATAATATTGTTTTATTGTTTCAGATTTTGCTTTAATTTATAGATACGTTAGTTTTATCTCAGAAAAATAATCTTCGATTGTCTGTTTTCAAAATTTCTTTGAAATTTTATCTTGAATCATGCAGTTCAATCGATTCTTTTCTATTGTTAGGACTAATTACTCAAAATATTATGTAAACTTCAGTAATTTAATTTCAAAATATTTTGTAAGGGTCTCGGAGAATTTGGTGGACCTTGGGCCTGAATTTGTCTTGATCGGTCCCTGTTCATTTCTGTACTAGAAAACGCCGTTGGAGACTAGATTGGTCACTTTTCAAAATCATATTGTTCAACATATAAACTTTAATGGTAACTGAGACGAATACACAGCACAACTGTATTTAAATACTCTAATTCTTCAACCAAACTTCCTATCCTAACACCTTAATTAGTTTTAAACAGTAACTAAATTATTATGAAGCAAATCAAAGTCATTGACCAAATTTTATTACGGTCTAGTTGTTGCTCACAAGGAAGTTCTTTGATTAACCAATTTTAACCATTTTCAAGAAATGTTCGCAAGATTGTCAAAGTTTTTTATGTACTGAATTTTAATAAAAATTTGAAATTGCTTGAAAAAAGTAATCTCTATTACCAATAATTGGTCTGAGAGTATGAGGCATCATAGCACCGTTTATGTTTAAACTTTCTGTAGCCATTCTAGACAGAAACAAAAATAAATCTAAACAATTGCCTTATAACTAAGTTTTTACTTCTATAAAAATACGATTAATACTTAATGTATAACTAACTATTCAACACTACTTAAATTATTGCTAAATGGATCTAACAAAATGAATCTAAACGTTAAAATCTTTATTCAACGTTTAAAAAAAAAATTTTTAACACTAATTTTTTTACACTGTTTCTGTCATATTTTTATTGAATCTTTTCAAATCCACTTTGGCGTGTGATAAATTTTACTGCAAACCGAATAAAATTTTATATTAATGAAGTTTTTTATTAGTGGAAAAGAATCAATGATGCATGTCATTCATATAAAAATGTATTTTATTCGAAATTGAAATTTATGAACAAGAAAATGATGAGAAATTAAAATATTTTAAATAAATCGTAATTTGTTTTAAAATGTTAATTTTTGTCTTCATTAACGCATGGCATCGTAAAATAATTAACTTCCGAGCATTTTATAGAGCAAAAACCACGTAAATAAATAACCTAACAATTGAGAGTACTTTATAAATTCGATTTTAAATAATAAAAGAAAAAAAATAAACTCGTCAATTTAACCGGCAGTAAAGCTTTTAGCCGTTGCGCGGAGCTAAAACCATTTGGGTAAATGCTGACATTTTACTGTATAAATGTATATATAT
>NC_092210.1:38283757-38362088 GCF_043381705.1 Parasteatoda tepidariorum | reverse complement strand
GAATCTATATATATATATAAACGCGTACCCATTTTATGTGTTCTAACATAATTACTTTACTCATTTTTCTGTATAGGTTTAGCAATAACCATTGTTATAAATTCAACTTTAAACTCATTTTTTTCCAGAAAGTAATACCAATGATGCTTACTAGCTTGCTGCTATATTTAATTAAAAGAGGAGTTGAACGTTCTTCAATTTTAATTATTTTTACAAGTTCAGTGACACTTAACTAGCTAAGTGCCTTGTCTTGTTAATTTAGGATTTTTACAAAAAAATGTGCCAGAAGCTAATGCTTTTATATGACTGAGTTTAAAAATAAAAAGCATGAACTATGTACACGATAGGTCTTTAAATCAAAAACCTAGCTAAATGTTTTTCTTTGATTTTTAAAAAAAACTTTTGAAAAAATAAAAAAGACATTTTATCTAAGTTTCAATAAGCTTAACTGAATTTAAGCTTATTGAAAATAGTATATTACGTTTAACATCCTGTAATCATAAATTCTCTTCTGATTAAAGCCATTCTTTAAGTTTTTCTTTACTTACCAATATCAAATACTTCCTTTTTATAATTAAAAAAGTTATTTTGTTACACAAAACACCATCCAATCAGAAAAAATACTAATCCTGAAAAATATTGGAAAACAGATTCTAACAACAACTTTTAAAATCTGATATAACTTTTAAATTCAAAACGTACATATGGAATACAATTCATCACGCCTTAAAATTCATTGTCCCGTATTAGTGTTAAAATACCCACAAAACATTGAAACATTTCTGATAAAAGAAAAACCAATGAATATGCAGTGTTTAATTAAATACCATGATGGATTTGAAGAACAAACTCAAAAGCCTAACACAGCTGATAGAAGGGGAAAAAAAACTTTAAGGGATTATCTGAAGCCTACCATGTTCTAAGCGTTCTACTCTGTCTACTACAATCACTCTATTGCATTCCCTACACCCCTCTTTAGTACGTTCTGCTTTCTTTTCACACATCCCCTGAATCTCATCCATCAAGTACTATCAGATGAGGATGAAATAGAAGACTGGATGGTGGAAGGTTGGCAGATTTTTCTTTTTATCGCCAACACTTTCGCTATTTAAGTCCCTGCTTACATACATGATGCCAAATGTGTTAAATGATTTTGATGTTAAAAGCTTGTGAAAGTGATTTGTTAAATAAATCTTTTGAGGACATTCATTTTCTATCTTTTTTTCAAAATTTGCTGTTTGTGTATATTTGCTCCTATGGAGATAATACTTTAGTATTTTCATTTTGTTTTTGATAATATGTGTACCGATGAAATAAATAATTGAGCTTAGAAGTTAAACGCAATAAGTATTGTAGTACGCAAAATAAATAAATAAACTCCCTAAGTACTTTTTTTTCATATCTTCATCTAATATTCTAAAATATGAAGAACACATTTTTTTCTCAAAAACACGACACAAAAATTAAATTTAGAATAAGTGAGTATTCCGAGTATATACAAACCCGGAACGTCATAAAAGAAATAGTCACGCCAATGCTATGAAGTCAGAAAAAAACTTCTAGACTTCCGGTAGGGATTGTTTGTTTTCTTAGAATAGATGGTGAATATTCAATTCATATAATACATGCTTCAAAGCGTTTGGCAGGGGATAACGTTTGGTCAAGCCTTATTTTTTTATTTGTTTCTTTTAAAAAAATAATTGATCATGAATGCTGATCTCATTTGCAAATAATTACATGCTAGGTCTAACTTTTGATATGCCAGGTGTAACTGACAGGTAAAAAATAACTAGTTAAATGCATAGGTATAAATATTTAACCAAGTTAAGAACGGATTAAGTTGCAAAGAGTAAAATATAATTATTAACAATAATTATTAATTTCATTGAATTATGTAAATATCAGTACTTATTTTGATGTCATAGATTATAAGGCGAATATATATTTGAATAGATTTTTTTGCGAACAGTTAATTCACTTCGTATAAACCTCGGTAATTAATTTCTAATCGCATTCAAATTTAAACCCAGTATTTTATTTTATCTTACTTATTTATTAATTCTTTTTTTTTTGTAGTTTTATTTGGCATTTATTGTAAGGGTATTATGATGTATGATGATCAGTAAATTTTTTTTGTTGTAAAAGATAGCAACTTGGTATTATTTGTTTGTTTATATCGGAATTTTGTGAGCTTTTGATTTCGGAGTTCTGTGAATTTAATTTTGTAAGAAATCGGGGAACACCAGAAATGAAGTTTCTTGATACTTAAAGTTTTCCCATTTTTACTTTTTGCTCAGTTTAATTATGTTTAAAATACAGTTAGTTTACATTTTCACTTTATATTTTTATTTTATCAATCATAGATATATGTCACATCATCATCACCATTTGCCATTGCGTGATAAGTTCATAAATGAGGCCAGATTGGTCACTGAAGGTGGCTAGTTATTGTACTTCAATATGTTAATTAACAGGGATGCAATCAACTTTGCACTGATGTTTTAATAATACACATATGTAAATTAGTAAAAAAAAGTATATCTTTTAGCTTTATAAAAGTATCTCAAGTAATTGCATTATCAGTGTCAAAATATATTGATAGAAAAAATAAAATGATATATCAGTATTTAGTATACCGTTTTACTTATACGCTTTAATATTTCTTACTTTTATGCATACTTTGCTTGACTGCAAAGTTTGCATGGAGTTAAAACTTGGCGAAGGAGTTTATCGCCGCCTGCAATGCAACCTCCCTTCTTCATATATCTATATAAAACGGGAACTCGGGCGAGGAAATTGTTATTCCTGGAGCGACGGGCGACTGACACAAACTAGCCACTGGGGGTTGATCCCGGGGTCAGAACGGGAAAAGACAAGTCAGCTTTATGCGACATCAGCTGCTCTTAATAATGTCCTCACTCGGCTTGATCCTGAACTCTGACCCTAGTGACTAAGCGACTTTTTTCCCGGGTCTTTCCCTCGCATTTAAAGGGAAATGGGAGAGTCGGGAGATCGTTTGCCCGGGTATATATTAGAATGAGTATATGTCCTTGGATCGGCTATGTCTTATTATAAGGTTTATTAATGGGAAAAGGAAAAGAAGGGTAATCGCTTGGCTTGAAGAGCCTTCTCGGATGTCCTTTAGACGGACTTAGGATATTAAAGTGTCGAATTACGCGCTGCGGTAGTTTTCTTGTTAGAGTGTTTTGATTCTGATTAATCGTGTGCTAACAGGAATAAACATGTCAAGGAAAATATTTACAATTTAGTTAAATGCAAGGAGATTGGAGCTTTACTCTCTGAACTGAAACTTTTAAACAATTCAGCTGTATTTCGTTGATTTTGAGAATCATTTCGTCATGAAATTACGTGATTTGTGACAAAATGTGAACTCTCAAATATGTAATGAAAATGTTTCTCATCTCGGGACCTCATCGCAGTGCATTGTGGGAGATCGTTAACTAGAATGATGAAATTAGATTGAAGGCTAGACGATCGAAAATAAAGTGACGAATCAAGTCAATCGGCATGAATGTGTGGTAGAGCAGAGTTCCCCAACCCCCAGTCCATTTAATTGAAACTGAATTTAAGTACCTAGGTTTATACCCCAAATTAAAAATATCTGTGTTTCATTAAAGTTTTATTTATTTAAAAAAAAGGGGGCTCCTGAATGTAGTGACATAAATTTTTTAATGTTTTAAAAAGTAAAAAAGAAAACAACACCTCAACTATTTTCTTTTTCATTTAGTTTCAATAAAAAAATTAACTATCATAACTGTAAATATCATAAATAAAACACGAAAATGCTGCTCGAAGTTTACATTGGAACTAATAAAGAACAGTAACAGCAACCAAAACAAAGCAATGGAATAAACTGGACATAAGCAACAATCTTCGGGTGTTATTGTCTCCGATTACCCCCAGATGGAACCGTCTCATTGCAAAGAAACAAGCTCAGGGTTCTCTTTGATTTAACGTTCTAGTAAGTTAAAAAATTAAATCACTTTATATTTATTTTTCGGTGTAGCTGTATTTTATTTCGAAGGCATATTTAAATACAATTAAATTAAAATTAATAAATCAAAACAATCTAAAATATGAACAATGAACGCCAATCTCCCAGCGGACTGCGGTAAAATTATCAAAAGTTGACTGGTCCGTGGGGATAAAAAGGTTGGGGAACACTGTGGTAGAGGACTCGGTCTCGTGCCAGAAAGATGCGAAGCTTCAGTCCTGCGTCGGGAGTGTGTATAATTTATCTCTTTGCTCTATTTGTCCTTCTTTGTGTTGTTTGGGTGACGTTGATCCACTTATATGGTAACCACAATAAAGTGATGCATTAGAACAACATACATTAGGCGCAACTAGGCTTTTTTTTTTGGGGGGGGGGGAGGAATGGAACGATGAAATATTTCTTTAATTTTGACGAAATTTGTTACTTCGAAGAAGAGAGTATAGTTATTTCGTAACTTTGAGGAAATTTTTTCTCTGAGCCTATACCAGGAAACGCTTATGCCGAAAACGGACACAACCTTTAGTGAAATAAGCGCATCCATTTTTTATAGCGTAGTTGCTTCGAAAGAATTATTAAATTTTTATTTTTTTCAATTTTTACAACATTTAAAAAAAGTTCTACATTTTTTGGTTCAGATTTGATTTTTATAAGTTTGAAATTTCAAAAGCAATATGATTTACAGCAGTAGTTCAGAAATCTTTGGTACAGTGCATTCACCTTTATTGTCTTATGAAATATTTGTTAATATTGAAGAAAGAATTTCTTAAAAGTTGACTCAAGAAAGACTGAACATTGCTGCATATCTAGAATATCTGAAGAGGCTAGTACTGCCTTTTTCAGATTGTTTGTGTGCTGATCAATTAGACATTTAAAATCTTAAAATATAATCATAATTAATTTAATAAGTTTCATTAACATAACCATAAATAACATAATCGCAATAAATGTAATCATAATTAATATAATCATAATTAATATAATCATAATTAATGTAATCATAATTAGTGTAATCATAATTAATATAATCATAAATAATGTAATTATAAATAATGTAATTATAAATAATATTAGAAACTCGATAATCATTTTTAAAGGAATTTGATTAACGGAAATATTTCATTAAAAGGAGCATAGACTTTTCAACTATACTTATTAATTAGTTTCTTAGATAACTGAATTTCCTTTTCGGTATAAATAATAATTCAAGATATGTTGAGATGTTTTTTTCAGTGAAACTAACTAAACAAAACTAGTTAATACAGTTGGCACACATTTAAAACTAATATATAATTATCTTTATGACTCAATGAAAAAAAAAGTTAACGTTTTTCAGCGTTCAATTGTTACTCATGACTGTTTGGTCAAGTTTAGCTTATCTAAAGCCAGCACTGTCTAGGCTTATTTTAAAAACGGCTCAAAACGTCAATATGGAGAAAAGCAACTGTTTTGTGAAAATAAAAAGCGTTTGTGATCTAATTTTTTAATATTTAAGAACTTACTTCAGTGCTGCATTGCTTGGGCGTATAAAAATTTGAAAAAACTGAGAATGAGGCTTTTATTTTGATAATTTTCATCTAGACGGAAAATATAGCAAAATTGGCGATTTTTAAAAAAGTTTAATAATTTTTAAAATATTTAAGTTATTAGTCTGTTTTAAAGACCAGATATAATTCTTCACGGCAAGATTATATATATAGTTTGAAATCATCGCATTGCTTCAAGTGTAAGGCATTTAAACTATGACTTTTTTATTTTTCTTGGCGACAGGGCTTCGAAATACAGAGTTAACTATCTATTGACAATATCTATAGTTCGCCAAAATTGGCTTTTTCGGAAGCGAAAATAATTCACGAATGGTGTGAATGCGGTTGATGTAACCATAATCCTTTATTGATGTTTAGATTTAATTACGCTATTTTAGTATGTACAGACGCTTGACTTGATGTTAACCTAAAAATGAAGAGTTCAATCAAAAACAATTTTTAACTCCAAATTCCAAGAGATATTATGCTACAGGTTTTACAGTACAGAAGAACAAAAAACATCGACAGTTTTGACAAAAGATTCATATAAATTAGCGTTTTATTACAAGAACAGGAGTTCGTGTCAAAATTTTGCTAAAGGTTATCAGATTTGTCAACAAGAGTTTAATTTATTTAAAATTATTATTTAGTTTTTTTTTTTGCAACTGAAAACAAATCTTATTAAAAGATATAGAAAATCGCTTTCACTGTAACAATTTAATGTTTTGAAAAAGAAAGGATTCTGAAATGACTATTTAAAGATTTTGAGCCTTGATGTCTCAGTTGTTAAGGCACTGAACTGTCATTGAGAATAATTGAGGTTCGATCCCCAGTGGTGGCTTAAAGTTCACCCATCTTTAGATCAATGACTACTAGCTTATCTGGGAAGTAAATGTGGACTGGGAGCAGTGCTAACCGCATTGCCACGATAAAGTCATTGGTTACGAATCCCCTGGCCCAAGACCCCTGGCCAGGCTACATGATCCCCTGGGCCTCATATTTAAATTGCGGAAATGCTATACTTTACTTTTGTTTAAAGATTTTGAAACAATATTTAAAAAACACTTAAGCTTATTAATACTAAATATACATTTAAAAAGTGCAGTATATTATTTTATTTTCGTCATTGATTGTTTCTGCATTAAACATCAATTGTTGAAAATGTTTTTTTTTTTCAAGTTCCATTGTAAAATTCTAACTTAAAACAAAGCAGTTTTAAGAAAATACTTTTTATGCATTAGGAAATAACCTTATCTTCTTCTTTTCAAACAAAAAAATAATAATATGCATAAGATGTAAAATGCAATTTTGATTCTAAACCTTCAAACGTTCAACTTTCAACTTAAAATCTCACTTGCGCTAAAGTGCACATTTGACCGCTACAACTTAAAATAATATATAGATAAATGTCACTTTAACTTATCCACCTATCTATCTTTTGAAACCGCATCCACCGAAAATAAGATCCGGAAACATCCTATCCGGCGCCCAACCGGATTTAGCTTAATACCTCCCACCGACAATGGACACCATAAAGAATCCCATGGATTTGTCCGGCAAGTGAAAATGGGTTTTTCCGACTTTGTCAGAGATGGTACTGCATTATGGGTTATGAGTTCGACGTGATCCCATTTACGCGTAGTTACGGTTTCGAAACGAATGAATTGCTCTGAGTTTTAGGTTTCTTTTTTTTTATGTATTTCTAAACGGTTACTCCTGCTAGGAGTTGAGCCATAGATGAATCGTTTGATACTTGATGCACGTATCACCACTCTTTTAATGTGAGTGTTCTGATTCGATACAGACAGTGGAAGCTCGATCACCAGAAAAAAGTAGTAGATATTTAGGATCAAAGAAAAAAGTTGGTTGATAGAACTCATTCGAATAATTTGAACATAAATTTTGGTCACCTGCAAAATATACACGAATTAAAGAGGGTTAAATAGAGTGTGGTTGAGTGTGGAAAAAGTTGAAAAAAGTGAGAAAATAGTAAAAATCGTGCAATTTTCAATGATTTAAAATTAATATTCCAGCTCTCGCAAAAATAGCAGCAACTAAAATGTATAAAAGTATTGCTCATTCAAATAATTTGAAATCAAATTTCGAAGACTACTTTATAAAAAACTTTGGATTAAATTACGATAAAAAGTACCGGCATTCAGGTTGCCGATACTTTTAACCGTAAAATTCATTTTACCGGAAAATTTTACGGAACAAGAAATTTAATATAGCGCAATTTTTATAGCAATAATTAAAGTATAATTATTGGATTTTGCGCTAAAATGGATTTTACGGATGGCACACCCAAAGAACTGATACTTAATACAGTAATTTGATCCGGAATCTTTTATAGTCTAGCATGAAAATATAAACAGTTAAAAATGCAGAAAAGCTTAAAAATAATCATTCCAAAAATGCAATTTCACGCACTAACAGGAAATAGTAGCATCCTAAAAGCATAGTAACACATACAAAAATTCAATTAAATGATATGAAATTAAATTTCTAGCATTCTGAAAAAATAACAGCAAATAAAAATTTAAAAAAAAAATTGCAAATAGGAATTATAAAAACAATTTGATACGAACCATTTTTTTCTGAAATGTTTTAAGTTAAAAAAAATGGGTATAGCATAATTTGTTTTTCTATTTTTAATTTTATTTAAAAATCTAATTCAATCTTGTTTAAGAAATTTCGCAATTCTTTCTGCGAAACAATCTGCATGCATAATTTCTGAGAAATTTCTTCTTGCACTTTGTACAACAATGCTATAATTTTCTATTCATTTAAGAACAAGTTAGGCACTATTTTACCAAATCTAAGCATATGGATTTGAAAATTTATTTCCTTTAATAGCAAATTTTTTTAACTGGGTTTTATTTTTTTCCAAGTGGGAAATTTGAAGTTTAAAATCAAAATAAACGTAAATTTCATAAAATACAAACTGAAAAATTGTTTTTCTCCCATCATGCTATGTAACTGTAAAAAATAACCCAAAATATTTTTTTTTTCAATTTTGGTAGTGACAGTGGATTTTTAGAATCAGAAAATGCAGCGAAATCTTTTTTAATTAATAGTATTCTAAGAAAAATTAGTAATTATTAGCTAGTACGCTTTCTTAATATCTTTTTCCATAACATTAAAAAAATTTAAGGAAAAACATTACTATTTAAATAGATAAATATGGACATTTTTCTAAATAGATGAGGTAAAGTATAATAGATCTCACCTTAATAAGTGTTTTTTTCTTTTCATAATCAAAGCTATTTTTTTTGGTTATAACTCATTGAATTTTTTTATCATTTGACGCATTATTAAGTGTTGCCACGTACGCAATTATAATCCCAAGAATATATTAATTTTTATGTGTTTATTGAACTCCTACACTCTCCAACTAATTATAATGAGTTTTAGGTTTTCAAACCTATGAAGCATACCCCACATTTAGCTCCTGGGGTCCTTATAGGGGCCACTATAGCATCTTTGGGAATAAAAGTTAAGAGTTGAAAGAATAAAAATTCTTCTTTTCATTTAGTTTTTCGCGTTAACGCGTTAAATGCGTAGTAAATTAAGAAAAGTGTAAGAATTGAAAATTATATTTACTTTAACTAATATAATTATATTTTCTGATAAAATTTCAGTTTAAAATTTTGCAGGTGTATGGAAAAGAAATATAGTAAAATTACCGTACTATATGCTTATCTANAACTGGCATTTCGATAATAGTTTTAAATTCTTGTAAATTCACTGCAAAAACTGAGGAAAGTCATTATAGAAAATAACAAATGTCTTAGAATATCTCGCGAAAAGAAATGATCCAATATTAGTTAGAGCTAGTAAGGCCAAACGCTCCGTTCTTGAAGTAAAAGTGCGAGCTTTGCGCCAAAGTGACGTCACTAGAGTGACGTCGGAGGATCGGCGCGGCGAGAGATACTTCAAAGGACTGAACCAGCCCTTCTATTCTCTTTAGCCCTGCTTATTAGTTTCTTTTTCCATAACATTAAAGAAATTTAAGGAAAAACATTTACTATATAAATAGATATATGTGGACATTTTTCTAAATAGATGAAGTAAAGTATAATAGATCTCACCTTAAAAAGTGTTTTTTCTTTTCATAATCAAAGCTATTTTTTTTTGGTTGATGAATGAGTGAATGAGTTATATCATTGAATTTTTTATATTTTGAAACATTAGGAAGCGTTGCAACGTACGCAATTATAATCCCAAGAATAGATTAACTTTTATGTGTTCATTGAACTTCTACACTCTCCAACCAATTATAATGAGTTTTAGATTTTCAAACCTATGAAGCATACCCCACATATAGCTCCTGGGGTCCTTATAGGGACCACTATAGCATCTTTGGGAATAAAAGTTAAAAGTTGAAGGAATAAAAAAAAAATTTTCATTTAGTTTTAGAAAAATCTTAAAACCTTTTCGCGTCAAATGCGTAGTAAATTAAGAAAAGTGTAAAAATTGAAAATTATATTTACTTTAACTAATAAAATTATATTTTGTGATAAAATTTCAGGTTAGAAACTATACAGGTGTATAGAAAATAAATATAGTAAAATTACCGTTCTATATAGTAATGACATCTCCAGTTAAAAAAACAACATCATAATTATGACTAATAAAACCAAAATAAAACGGTATTTAAAGCCCTTATTTTGTAATTTTTCGGTTTATATGGTAGCGGTTTACCGGAAACTCTGGTTTTCAAAATTTTAGTTTTTATTACTACATATTTAATAAAAAATACAGAACAGAAAAGTAAATTTCATCGAATAAATGGTTTAATGGTTATATCATCATAAAACTACCAAATTTTACTACATTTACCGAATTTTTTCACGCATTATAAAACCTTATTTTATTTTTAGTTTTACGAATGGTATTACCAAAGCACTTTGGTAAAAAATACCAAGCCTTTTGGTTTTCTCATAGATCCAAAAGCATGGTAAATTCTATCTTATTCTGGTACCTTTGATCTTATTTTATTCTCAGTGTGATATTGTTTATGATTTAACTATAATTTCAATGGTTACAGCAACTGGATCCGATTAATTGTTTTTTGGAAAGCAAAATAATACATTTTTCTATTATAAATCATTAATAAAGAATTTTTGCTGCTTAATTTATTGCTTTGAAACATTATTGTTTTGATTGAAAATTCAGGGCTTGCTCGTTGCCTGCACGCCTAAAGTAGCGTTGTACCTATATTTTGTTTGCTTAGTGCTTCCAACCTGCTTCGTATGCTTTCCAATTATCAAAACTATCAGTTAACTAAATTATGCTTACGGTTGTCATTATTTAACATGTTTAATGTGGTCATCTTTCAATTAAAGGAAAATTTGATATCTTTATGGCAAGCAATAAAAGTGCTTTAAATTCACACGAATTAATTTACACGATCAAAACTTCAAGATTACGGTAAAATTTACCGTATTTCTGACTTGTGGAAACACCAAAAATCTCATTAATTTTTACTGAAGAGCTTTATACCGACGAGCTTTTGCAAATACTTTAGATGTAGCATAAACTTCCAAAAAAAATGTATTGTCCAAAATACCAGAATATGGCAAAAATGAGCCATGTTTCTGGCTCTATGTGAACACCAAAAAGCTCGATAGAATTTACCAATGAGCTTTGATAATGATTTTGGTAAAATTAACAATTAAATATGATTTTATAATATGTAATACAATTTGGTAATTTTATCATGATACCTTAGAGCATGGCATAAAAATAATTTATTAGATTAAATTTATTTTTTAGTTTTGTATTTTTTACTAAATGTGTGGTAGTAAGAACAATAATTTCGAAACCAGAATTTTCGGCATGCCGTTACCATATAAACGAAAAAAATTACCAAATGAATGGTTTAAATAGCGTATATTTTAGTTTTATTAACCCTAATTATAATTTTTTTTAACCAGAAAGGTCAATATCATACAGTACGTCAATTTTACCCGAATATTTCTTCTTCCTGGGGGGTAAAAAAAACAAAGATGTCAAAAAGTCTTCAAAGCTCTAATTTTTTGAAGAGACAAATATTTTAAAACTTAGAATTAGAATTGCATAAAGATTGAAAAAAAAAAGAAAGTCAGCATTAGATTATTTGTCAAATTCTACTCATTGACTTTAATTTTCAAAATGAGAATCAATATTTTTTTTTAGAGAAATTTTATTTATTTATCTTTTTCAATGGATTTCGCATATTTTTACATACGTCTGAGCAGTTTTCTTGAATTTGAGTAGTGGACTTTCGGATTTATTTCGGTAAATACAATTTTATGAAAATGTTTCTTTTTTGCTATTTCACTTGTCTTCTTTAGACCATTACAGCTTTTAAAATTTTAGATGTAACTAAAGTCTTACATTATTTTTTCTCTTTCAAGAAAAAAATAAGTATATAAAATAGAGGTTTTTAAGTAAGAGTTAAATAAATTTTCCATATTATTTAATGATTTCAATTTCTCAAGTGAAAATTATGACTCGTGTTTAAATTAGGTTATTTCCAATTTTTAATTCGTTATGAACTATTACAATAAAATAAATAAATTATCGTAAGAAACTGAAGCTGAAAGATATTACTTGATTAAAAACTTCATTCGCTTTAAAAGCATATAAATCGGAAAGAACCGTCTACGTGTTTCAAGCGTTCAATAATAGGCGCCCATTTTCAAGACTTAAACAAGATTTCCGTTATCCAATTCCAAAAAAATTCTCTGTCTTATTCTGAGATTTCTCTTGACAAGAATACTAGATACTATCTATTACTGCACGTTGTTGGAATCTTGATCATAAATTCAATCTTGAAAATTCCACAATTATTTCGTCCCATGTCACATCAGCATATCTTGATGCTCTGGAATTTAATATTTTTTACAAATTTAATTGAATATCAATATAAAGGAAGCTTGTTTTGTAACTGATTATTAAAACTAGTGCTTATTAAAAAATTTGAAATACAGTTTTATGCAATTTATAAAGTTCTGAAAATAATTTAAGCTAAAATTTATTTTACTCCGCTTCAGTATATAATAATTGAACAAAACCGCTCTTAATAATTGAACAAAACGAGGAAATAACAAAACACAGTTTATTATTTTACACATATCTACAATACATTTACTTACACAAATGATATGTAATAAATAATTTTATAATACAATCTAAAATTTTTCTTCAATCACAACTATATTTCCTAATATTTCAGTACTCTACAACAAATCTCCACGAAGTTCTTCAATTACAATTTGTAATCATATTGTAAAGTAAGTATTGCACTCATATTGTAATAATAGAGTAATTAATTGAGAAAATTTCCTTTTTAATTGTTTGATAGTTTTAAGTTTAAAATTTCTTTTTAAACGAAAAAATTACTTTTAAAAGTCAATATTGTTTAGTTGTTAGATTAGAAATATTTAAATTGGGTGCACCAAAAATGTGATAAAAGCAACACTAAGAAAAACATAGATTTTATTGTATTGATTGTCAATTGAAATTTATTTTTTTCCTTACTCAGTACATTTTTTACTATACTCATGGCTTTTATGTGGGTTCTATTGCAGCATTCAATTTTTTAACAAATTGCTAAAAATGAAAAGTGCTTCAAATTAATAAAAAATCAAACAAGTACACATTATAATTTTAAAAATGTTTCTTTTCTTTCTTATTTAACAACCATATTGAGAGAAAAAGTACAGTCAAAACTATCAGAATATGGTAAAATTTATTGCGTTTCAGGATCTATGGGAACACCAAAAATTACCGTAATTTTTTTCAATTGGCTTTGGTTACGAATTTGGTAAAATTAACAATAAAATATTGTTTTATAATATGTGAGAAAATTTTTAAAAACTTGGTAGTTGCATCATGGTACATTAGAACAGGGAATAAAAAGCATTTGTTCGATTAAATTTACCTTTTAGTTTTGTATTTTTTTACTAAATGTTTATCAATAAGAACTATAATTTTTGAAACCATAATTTCCGGTAAACTGTTATCATAAGAAAGGAAAAATTATCAAATGAATGGTTTAAATACCGTATATTTTGGTTTTATTTCCTGAATAGTTTTTTTTTAAGTTTTATTTTTATTAGAAATGTCATTACCATACTGTGCTGTAATTCAACAAGAATTTTTTTCTCCGTGCAAGAATTTTAAAATAAAGCTGATAGCTTTCAAAAATAGGTTTCAGATTTTTACAGATTGAATCATTTTCCTTATTTGACTAATACTTACTGATTTGTTTTATGATTCGAATTTAAGTTGAAGAACTATTTTATCGTTATATTAAACTTTGTAATTTCAGTTCTATGTCTTAGAGGTTATTTATTCACATACAACAAATTATTTTTATTAGCATCTGAAATGTAATGAAATTTGCTCACTCGTATTTACTGTATTTATTATTTTCTATAAAAGAATTAATTATTGAATTTTTTTTGCAAAATTGTCTGTCCTGATACCTGAATTTAGTTTAAGTAATTTTTATATTTTAAATTATATTAATTTTTATATTTTAAATGATATTACTCTAAAAAATTGAAATTCAATTCTTTTATATGTACTGCATACCATTAACTTTAAAATATCGTCGTAAGGTTTTGATTTTATTTAGATTTAAAAATCAAATTTAAAAGAAGGCGAGGAGTTATATCCAGGGAACATTTCGGAGAAAATTAATGTCATCAACGTGGTGTTTAATTTACTGAGATTTTTATTAATTATTTTTAACACTTTAAAAAACCCATGATAAAGCAATATTTTCTCACTTTTTTACTCTTCTTTTAGCTAAGAATAAAACTGAGTTTGACAGTTTAATATTAGAACACTTTGTGACCATGTTTTAGTACTAATTGGTTAAGTTATTAAAAAAGCACTCAATATTTTAGTTCAGCTATCAAAATTTCACATTTTTGAAATTTTTATAAAACTGTAACACATGGCTGCAAAACACTATTTTTGAGCGTTCGGATGTATGTCGTATCAATCATGTTAGCCTTTTCAAATTAATTGATATTTTAAAATTATTTTGTAAATGATCGCGTATTAATAGTTATATTTATTTTTACCCTATTTGATCAAACATTTAATATGAGTTCATTCTTGATATTCTGCTTAAAATTTAATAAACGAACCGGATTAAGAAATAAAATATTTAAAACATGAATGCTTCAGATACAACAGCTCAAAAAGTTGACTGAAATAAATTTAATATCAGTAATCTCTTAAGACCTTATTAAAGACAAAAATTATTTATTTTTGATCATTGTGCATTAGAGAGATGTATTTAGCCATAATAAATGTTCATTGAATGTAACTTAAAATAATTTTTTATAAGTTCAGTTTAAGGCCAATTGTTAACTAATTGTTCTATAACAGATAGTTTTAGAACTGGAACCAATCAAACTAGAGCCCTTATATTTAATGCAGTTAAAGTCTTACGACACACGAGTAACTCTCCGTGATTGGCTGAGAGCCAAAATTTTCTGAAAAGAAAAGAAGCAAAACCTTGTAAATTTAATAAGGGAGTCATTAATAAGGAGTCATCTCAAAATTATAGCACCTATTATACGCAAAATAAAAAAAATAAGTGAAATAAATAAATTCATATTTTTGGAAATGGTTAGCTTTAAAATCTTTGATATTAGCACTTGGCACATCTATCTAGTTATTAATACTGCTATATGCCAAGTAAACTGTTAATTTTCTGATTAAAAATTACTTTTCTTGTCAGGTTATTTCCAATAAAAAAATCTTGTAAACGAGCTAAACATAAAGTTTTGTTTATATAATTAAATAATTTATCAGTTCATCAATTATTTACTCAACTTTGTCTTAGACTACTTAAAAAATCTTATTAAAAAAAACATAGCTCAATACAGTTAACGTAATTCTGATGCGAAATAAAAAGAGAAATTAACAAGAAACTCCGTCAAGTGTGGTAACCAAATCCAGATAACCTTTATCTGGACAGTTTTAATATTCCTTGTTGTTACTCTCTAACTACATTAGATACAGGAACTCCAAATTAAGTTTAAATTAACACTTGGTATAAAATATCTAGATAACATAATTCAACATTTTAAAGACATTAAGAACTTTTGCATTTGACCCAAAAACTTTTTTCCTTGATCAAGGCAATTTACTTGCCAATTTAATTTAGGGAAAATAAAACGGTATCAATAAATAAATTTCGCTTCCCTAAAGAAAACAGTTCACTTAAATGAATTGTCATGGGATCACATAACAAAACGTCTGAATAGTTCAATGCAAATTGTCTCTGTTACATTAGATCTGAGTCTAATAGATAAATAGATTTAAATAGTCTTTTTGTTTTCTCTAAGCATCACCACCATCGGTGCTGATGTATTAAAGGATGTGAATAAGTAGGTAACATACTAAAAGTGCCAATGCAGGAATTGGTGATGGCCGCCATGTTTGTCATTGAAGTAATCGAAGACAAATCTGACGGCAGATTTGAGTTGCGTTGTCCACCCTCAGCTTGTTGCTTGTTCAGAGCAGAACTTGCTGGTTGGCATGGTTTGCCATCGCGAACTAAAACGGGAACAGCTACTCTCCGCGGTGAAGGTAACGGGTTCACATCCAGACCTTTTTCCTGTCTGGCTCGCTTAGTTTTGTATCTGTGGTTCTGAAACCAGATTTTTACTTGCGTAGGCGTTAACCGGATTATACTTGCCAAGTGCTCTCTTTCTGGGGCTGACAGGTACCTCTGTTGTCGAAACCTGAAAAGTACATAAACAATCATGCATAAAAATAAAATGTATAATAAAACAAATTATGTATAATAAAGCAAATTATGTATAATAAAATGAATTATGTATAATAAAACAAATTATGTATAATAAAACAAATTATGTATAATAAAACAAATTATGTATAATAAAGCAAATTATGTATAATAAAACAAACTATTTATAATAATAAAATAAAGCATTTGCGTATCTTTGTTATAATTGGGTACTTGCACTTCAAGAAGAAGAAGAAGACCATATATACCCACGCATGTTAACTATGACGTCAGTCCCGGTTAATCGCTTAAAAGCAAAATAGCGTGTAGAGTTTCTCCTCATAAGTTAAAATGCAAATTAATGTGAAATTGATTACATACAGAGCCGTATCACAAATATCATTCTTTTTCTTCCACGTCTTTAACTTAACTTGGATTTATTATTTGTTTATTGCAACCACGATGTATTTTTGTTTTGTGTGCCTGGCAATTTCGATGCATAATTAATTTGCTTTAGTTTTACATAGCTTCATGTTTGTCTTAGTATTAAAACTAAACTCAGTGGCGTGACTGCCCATAGAGGGCCACAGCCTACTGTACCCATCTCAGTTTTCTTGACCTTGGGCTCTGGGGTGCAGAAGCAGATGTTCCGGTTAGGTGGTCAGTCGAACGCAAATCTCCCAGTGTTTAGTTCCTAAGCATGCTTGGTACTCATTTGTCGACCCACTGAAGGGATGAAAGGCTGAGTCAACCTCGCCTGGCCCGAGGATCGAATCCAGGACCTGTTGCACGGGAGCGCGAAGCGCTACCACTCAGCCACCGGGAGTAAAACTTGATAGCCACCGGTCTTCAGTCACCGGTCTTATAATTAAATAATATGTAGTAAAATAATTGATATCTTTGTGAAGGAATCTTTGTGTAAGAATGTATCATTTAAGAGAATTGATGCTTGACGGGCTTGGTTTACACGAAATAAAATGGAAAGAACAGTTGTAAACGTAAACAAATGCCACGTTTCAACAACCTATCAGGATCGAGATAACCATACTACGCCACTGCAGGTATCCCATTCCAAAACCGTTTAAGCTAGTGTCCTTAAATTGTACAGTGGGTAAACGAAGCAATTTCTTCACCAGATCCTTAAATATTGTTCAAAACTTTCAACTGAATCATTCAGGAGATTTCCTTGGCTTCTAACTAGCCATCAATCCCTTCCTTCTCTCTCCCGTAAAAATAACGGGGTGAGGTTTAGCCCTCTATTTCTCGCTCCCGTGAAATTTTCGAGATGAAGAGTTCAGTAGTAACGCGCCAATAAGAATAAAACTAATTATTTATTTTTTTCGCCCGGAAAACATTTTATTTTTTATTTTACACATCAGATGGGAGTACCAGGATATTTTTAAGGTAATTGTTGATAGTTAGCTTACTTTAAACTAGATTTCAGCACTAATCAAATATGTATAATTGGCGAAATAGACACTCTTATGACCGTTTTCTTGAAAATTAACCGATCGCTAAGGGGCTAATAAAAACTAAATATTGTTCATGATCTCATAGAGCTGTTCAGTGCTGATATATTCATTTCTTATATATTTTTTTCGCCAAGTATGAAGAGCAGTTATTCAGCTAAGACAGTACATACTTTCTGCCAAATATTTGCATTTTCAGTTCACATTTTCTCATTATTTATTTCCTTTCTGGTAATTCTTATTTATTAAAAGATTCAATCAGTACTTTTAAGCAAATCAGTACTTTTATAATCAAATTGTTTTTCAATAACTGTTTGTATATCACGGTTTATCATATGTCATACGCCTTCTCTAGTGGGAGGAATCAAGCACAACCGTCATTTACAACATCCATTTTATTTTCAACCCATTTACAACATCTTTCATTCCAAAAATTAAATTTTAATCTTTTAATTTTTAATAGAACTTGTAAGTAATAAATTATTGCAATTAGAAAATTTTTTTCATGAATCAATTTTCTTACAGAATAAAAGCAATTTTCTAAACTGCAGTTCTTAAAAAAATAAATTGAGAAAACAATAATTCAGACTAAAACTGTTCGTTAATTGACAATTTTTTTTAGTATTTGTTTTATTATTAAAGTAAGAAATTTAATAAAATACTATGTTTACTAAATGCTATATTTCATAAAGTACTATATTTAATAAAATACTACATTTAATAATAGATACAATGCAGTGCAGATTCCATACGATTTTATTTTTCAGTAATTGAATAATGGAAGACAACCCTACTTATATTATAGAAATTGAATTCAGATAGCATAATCAAAACAATTAATATGATGCCGTGAAAATTATTATCCTCGTCATAAACTTTATAAGATTTTTTTTTGGAAATATAGTTAATTAAAAGTAAATAAATTTAAAGTCATCCTTTTTTTAAAAATATTGATTTCCGCTAATGTTGTTCTTTTGGACAATCGATGAGGATTAATTGAAAAAAAAGTATGGTCAAAACTACCGGAATATGGTAAAATTTATAGTGTTTCTGGCTCTATGGGAAAACCAAAAAGCTCGATGAGTATTACCTATGTGATATCGTAAATTTAAAAATTAAATATGGTTTTATAATGGGTGATCAAATTTGGTAAATGAGGGGAAAATTTGTTAATCTTATCATGATACCTTAGAGCTGGACTTGAAAATCATTTATTCGTTTAAGTTTACTTTGTAGTTTTGCATGATATTTTTTTACTAAATGTGTGGTAATAAGAAGTAAAATTTTGAAAACCAGTCAGCTGTTATCACATGAACTGATAAATTACCAAATGAATGGTTTAAATACCGTATATTTTTGTTTTATTAAGGTTTCTTTTTAATTTTTATAATGAATTTTTTTAAACAATAAATGCGATTACTGTTAGAGATTGTAATATGCTATTATAGTTATCATCATGTGACTATAACTGCTACTTCCACTTAATTTTAATTATTTTACTTTAGTTTTGCCTCCATGTTATTTCTCCATGTTTATCATTAACGCTATTGTTTGAATAAGAATTTAACTAAATTGATAAAATAGTATAAAAATTTAAATTAAACTCCTCGTGAGTTTGACCATACGGAGAAACTATTTCTTATAAAAATTTACTTAAAATGGTTCAAAAAAATACAACTAAATGAACTTAAAATTGTTAGATGTTAAAGTCATGTTTCTGGTTACATACGTTCATCAGCAATTATATATTAAGACATTATTTATTAACAAAATGTGCCTAATATTTGTTTTTTTTAATTGCTAATTTTAATATTAAGTTTATATAGAAAATTGAAATTGATTGAAATTCATATTATGTCAGTTTTGAAGAACCATATGATATTTGCTAAGTAAAAATTAAAATTCATGCTAGAAGAATTGAACCACATTTATAAATAGTTTGCTTGGTATTATATAGAAAATATAGAAAAATTCCATATTATAAGAAGTAACTCGTGTCTCTCTAACTGTTGATCTTTAGTTCTAAAGCAAGTTTTAAACTTACGCTGGTTTTATTGCACACGGAGACAAAATTCTTCAAAAAATTACAGTAATATGTAGTAATTACATTTCTGGCAACAAGAAAAAAAAAGGAAAAAGAAAAAAAACGCAATTTTGTTTAATAAAACCAAAATACACGGTTTTTGAGCTATTCATTTGGTAAATTTTTCCATTCTTATGTTTACCGTTTAACGGAAATTCTGGTTTACAACACTTTAGTTCTTTTTACAAAACGCTTAGTAAAAAAATACAAAACTAAGAAGTAGATTTAATCGAATAAATGCTTTTTTGCCCAGCATTAAGGTATCATGATAAAATTATCAAGTTTTACCAAATTTTATCTCATATTTTTAAGACTAAGATTATTTATAAGACAAATAAAAAATTTAATATTTTCTACATTTTTAAAAAAAAATAATTTTTCAATTGAAAGAGTTCTGAAGCATTATGTAATAAATAATGATGCATCATTTACCTAAAACTGACTTTACATTGATTAGCATGACTAAATGCAAATAAACTATAATATAATTGCTAGTGAATCGTTATTAAATTATATTTTCAAAAATTACAACGTTTTTTAAAGAGCAAAAAAAAGAAGAAAAAAAAAAAAGAAAAAATCTATAAATGACTCGTTGCTTGAAACAACAAAAAAAATTGGCAGATTCTTCAGACGAGGTTAGAATATTTTTTAGTTATCTAATTATATTTGATGCAGAAAAAAATCCGAGTTGATTCAAAAAAATAAAAATATGAAGATGTATGGAAATTAATGAGCAGTAATGTATGGGAACTCGAAACTTATTTTCGTGATTATTTAAATGTGGCTACGAATATAAAATTTTAATTGTTTTTATGTTTGCTGATTATGTGCCTATTTTTTATTTACAATAATAATAATGGTAAACATTAGTACTATCAGTCAGTTTGAATAGATTTTTTGTAGATTTTTCCTTGGAGGAAAAAATCCCTTGAAAGATCATTTTTGTCCATTAAATTAATTTGTCCATTTTTACAAATATTTCAAAATAACTATTTTCCTTTTGTACCAAATAGTCTTAGTTTCTGTTTTTAATACTTAAAAAAAATGGTCAGCTAGACATAATAAATCATAAATTAATTGGTAATTTTACAACTTCTTTTGATTACCAGATTTATTTTATTAATCTAGTAATGAGAAACGAGATTAAAATGTTTAAAGACTTTTAAAACTGTTATTTTCACTTTCAGCATAAAAACGAGACAAATGATAATTAAAAGATAAAACAACGATTAATCACTTATTAATGATTTTAATTTCACACTCAAGTAACATAAGGAAAGATTTCAAGAACTTTAAACATGATTTAAATCTAACTTTATTCTCACCTTCTTTCTAGTTCATATGTTTGGGCTTTTGAAAATAAAACTCTTCTTTTTCTTTTTTTCAAAGGAGGATTTCCAGCGTCTCCAGACGTGGAACTCGTTGGTGTATTATTGTTATTACACCCACTAGTGTTATTGTTATTATTAGTACTGCAGTTCAAAATACTTGTTGATGGCTGTTGCGATGAAGTGACTTCATCTGAATCGGAATCATCCCCTCTTCGGTGCCGAGTGATGACGGAAACCCCACCGGTGGCACCCGTAGGCATCCCCGCACCAGGGCTTGACACAACCGGAAGGTCCTCGAGAGCACTATCGTCATCAACTATTTCATCTTCTTCATCTTCAAGATCATCCTCTTCGTCCATTTCGTCCCTCTCATCAGTGCTACGAGTGAGTTCATGGCTTGCGAGGAATCCAGGTTCGGCTCCTGTTAGGCAAGGATCAAGACCCATGTGTGCAAAAGCTGTAAAAGATTTTTAAAATGAGACGCAAGTCCAGAGAAGAAAAAAATTTGGTCATATATATATTAATAAATAATACCAAGAAACGAAAGCTGTAAAATATATCACAGATTAAAAACATTCTTTGGCTTCAGAAATATGCAGATGTAAATAAAAGTCATCATGATTCAAGTTCTAAAAAATGGGCACCCATTCTCAAGACTTTCTTGACGCCAATAAGAAGAAACGAAATATTTTTCCTTTCTTCTCATTCACGTCTGGCTAGTCGTGAGAATGGGCGCTCATTTTTAATCGCTCGAAACTTGTCGGCATTTATTTCCATCTGCATATTTAAGCCAATGAAGTTTTTTCATAAGTAATTCTCATAAAATATTAATTGATTAGAGCTGTAGTGACTCAGGGGATAGAGCGTCAGCCTTTCATTGAGGTGAATCGGGTTCAAATCCCAGCGATGGCTGGTCGATACGAATTCCGCACCGGGATTGCACCGACCACGGTGCTTACGTAAAATATCCTCAGTGGTAGACGAATTATGTGTTAGAGTCCTCTTGTCGTCAGACAAACCTTTTGAGGTTTTCGCGGTTTTCCTCTCCATGTGGTTTCCTCTAAATGCGGGTTAGTTCCATCAAAAGGTCCAACAGAAAAGCATGTTTCTCCCAATACTTGATCCAAGAGTTCCCTTGTCTTCTGGATTTGGTTCAAAATTACAAGACTTAGGCGTTAAAAACACAAGTAGTCGTAAGCCCAAAATTGGGTCTGCTGTTCAACAATGATTATAGAATAATATATTAATTAGTTTGAAAGGGTAGGATTTATAATATAAGACACTTTTTTTAAAATGAAGATTAGAACATGACAGTAATTTTGATGCTAATTGTTATTATAAAATATATTATATGAATATATAGAAGGTATAAATACTTAGGGATCGGCCACATTTGCAAAACATAAAATTTTCGTAGTTCTATCTGTCAAATCAAGAAAAGGAGTTCTAATATGTCTTAGCGGCAATTTAGTAACAAAATCTATTAATTATATAAACTCTAAATGTTATAATCTTGGATCATAGTTATTTACAGATAATTCTCGGAAAAAAGAATATATAAAACACAGCACTCATGCCCTCACATTTGATTGAAAAATATGATGAACTTAATGACTTACAACCAACAGAAGAAGTAAATCATTGGAGATCGGCAAAATTTATGAAACTGAAACCCACCGCTGAGTTATCTCAAAAAATAAATATATTATATATTAGCAAATCTATAAAATCTAGAAAAAAATCCTAATATTGGATAGTACCAAAAAATATTAATCACGTAAATTCTAAATGTTATAATGTTGGAGATCATACGTATTTATAGGCAATTTATATGAAGCAAAAAAAAAAAAAAAAAAAAAAAAAAAAAAAAAAAAAAAAAAAAAAAAAAAAAAAAAANAAAAAAAAAAAAAAAAAAAAAAAAAAGAGAAAGAGAAAAAAGAAGAAAATTTAAAACATTCACTCGAATTTGGTTCGAATATATGATGAAATTGATGACTTGATGATTCACTTTAGTAACAAATTTAAGAACTCAACAAAGATAAATTTTTTTCAAACATCATCTAAATTCACAACACCAGACGATAAAGAATTATCCACCATTTCCTTCGGCTACAATAGGGGTGGCGCATATAAGAAAACTATCATATGATAAGCACTTTACCTCTATTGATTATGTTTTGAACAATGTAAAACTCGAGTCACATAAAGAAAAACAGTTTGCAATAACCATCCGTGTGCATTTAAAGTTTCAAAACTACCAAGAATGCACAGTGCCCAAAAGAAAAAGCGAACCACTCTGAATAACTTTTGATCTAATGATCAGATCTTAACGTTCTGGGACTCAATCTTAATGGTTCAAGAGGGGGATCTCAAATATACTAATAAGTTGGTGCAGATGATAATTTAAGTTACGGAATCAGACGCACAAACATACTTCCTCTGAATAAACATACCTTATTTTGAACGATTCGAATTTCTGACCCCCAAAATATAATATAGCAATCTGGGAGACATAGTCACAATAGTTTTGTCAGGAGAGCGGTTCAAAGTTTGAAGATCCGATCATTAGATTATTAATTATTTTCAGGGTGGTCCATTTTTTGCGCATTGTACATATTTTGTTTTTGGCATACTTGAAAAAATAGTATGAAAGATCATTATTATATTATTATTTATATTTTTTTTTATTTTGCTTTTTTTATTTTTATCTTTAGCCACATGTATTACATGCTAAATTTCTTAACTAGATGGCGCATATATTTCCACTCGACCAAGTTACATACAATTCAAACTACTGAAATGTTCTCCATTAAAAACAATGCAAACATCACAATTTGGGCATAATGTGTCCAAGTAATATGATCATCATCAAAATTTCTAGCTGAATAGCCTTGAAAACCTCAATAAAATCTTTAGGTGCAAATACGTCAAAAATATATTTCTCTAAACACGGATTGAGCTGAAAACAACGGACAAAGTAGCTAACTATTTCATCAAGTTGTTAAGAGCTAAATATTTCCAAGATGGAAAGGTTTTTGAAAGAATAGTGGGACTCTCTCAGACGGAATTGATCAGAGCCGAATTAAAAATTCCGTCAGTTTTCTGTCTTATGAAAATGCAAATTTTTATAAAATATAAAGATTAGCATACTATCATTATGAATTTAAAAAGTAAAATAAAATCTTATAAAACTTGAAAAGACATTAAAAAAAGAACAATTATCTTTTCTCGTCGCTAAAACAACTATCAAATTACAATTTATGTAATGTGAATTACATTCTCTGGCAGTGTTGGTCTGGTTTGTAACGAACAATACAGGATATGTATTGCAGATTTCCCTTTTAATCAATGCTTGCATGTTTTTTCCATTTGCAGCGCATATTTCTGCTGTTATTATTATACAAATTTCATTATATTATTAGAATTTATATAATATTCTTATTATATTTTAAATTATCCATTATTATAATAGATATGATAATAATAAGCATCATTAAGTATCTCATATTATTGTCCCTTCCCCGATAAGTAAAAGCCACTACAGCAGTCCAATAAAAATATTTCAATAATAAAATAGTTAATTTGCTTGTTTTTAATTAAAATATATTTATATATTTTTTAAGAAATATTGCATAACATTGCCGTTTTGACATTTATAGGGCAATCTTAACGACATACCCTTTAACATTCAAACCAGAGAACTATTTAAGAGGTGGGGGTAAAATTACTTATCCAGAAGTCTTCCCAAACATGGAATCTGAATGCTTTCACTTGCCTCACGAGTGCTTATAGGCAAAACACGAAGCACATTAATTCGAGTTTCGCGTGTTTATTTTCTATTTACTTGTACAATTTTTCATCGCGTGAAATGCGATATACAAAAAGTCTCCCGTGTTCATATGCACATCTATCCAAAGGTCATCCCCTCAAATTACTAATACTGTTTAGATATGTTAAAGGAAAGGGGGGTGCTCAATGAACCAGGATCGATTAACTACTGTGGACCACTTCAGTTGAGCACTTTGTTTCGAATGGAAAATCCATAATTCGGAGAGAAACAAAAAGTGTTTAATAGTTTCTAAGTGCCGATTACTCATTGGCCTATATGGAGATAAGTGGTATTGACTGGAATGTGATTTAAATGCAATGTTGATCTTTTGTTTGTTTCAGGTCTAATTGTTAGTTCGAAAAAAGGTGATTACAAAATAACATTAAGAGGCCATTAAATTGTCTTCTTTCCTTAAATTTTGAAATGAATATTTGATTGATTAAAGATTGCTTTTACATCCGTCAATTTTACGTTAGAGGGGTTCGGAAAACCACTTTAATTTCTTATCGGTCAAAATCATGCTAGTTTGAAGAGCGATATTTTTGAAGTGTTATATTTTTAAATTGAGCCTATCATAATTAATTTTTATAATGTTTAGGACATTCTAACGTTGTCTGAAAATCTTTCAAAAGCATTGCATTTCGAATAGTAAGAAAAAGTGTTTAATAGTTTCTTAGTGCTGATTACTCATTGCCTATATGGAGATAAGTGGTATTGACTGGAATGTGATTTAAGTGCAGTGTTGATCTTTTGTTTATTTCAGGTCTAATTGCTAGTTCGAAAAAAGGTGACTACAATATAACAATAAGAGACCATTAAATTGTTCCTCGTTAAATTTTAATGAATATTTGATTGATAAAAGATTGATTTTACGTCAACCAATTTTATGTTAGAGGATTTCTGAAAATAGGTTTAATTTTTTTCTTGCATAATCATATCAGTTTGGAATACGATACTTTTTAAGTAAAATTTTTTTAAATTTAGTCCACCATAATTTTTGAAATGTTTAGACTTATCTGAAAATATTTCAAAAATATCGCATTGCGAATAATAACTGCTTAACTGTCAGAAAAATTGATTTAACTTTTAGCTATAATATTGGTACTTTGAAATATAATGCCTTACAATTTGCCGTAACTTTAATAAACTGTTAAATTTAAAATATGTTTATTTTCAAAAAAAGTTAACAATATTGTGTAATCAAGTTTAAGAAACTCCATAATATGTTTTAACTTCAACCTGTGCTTTACTACTTTCATAATCTCACTCGTTCCGAAATATTCGTTCCAATTTGAAACATGATTTTGTTACATCACTAAGACGGTACAATTTTCGATAATGTCAATAAAGTGTTACATTAAAATAGGTTTAGGCTTAAGCTAATAGTAGTATCGTGTAAACAGGTATAAGAAAAATTATAATATAGTTTAGCGTAGACTCACACAAAGAAAATTAATAATTGTATATTATATACATTCTCAGAAAACTTTTTCATCTTTGAATCATAATATAGGTACCATGAACAATAAAACAGTGAAAATATGCAGTAATTTTAATAAAGTGTTAAATTGAAGCATCTTGAACCATAATATCGTGTAGATAAGTGTAAGAAATATGAAATAGCTCAACTTCTTGCCATATTAAGATTATTGATAGATGTTTACGGCATATTTTCAGTAAAATTAGTTAAGCGTAGAACAAAAATACAGGACTAGTTTGTTGCAAACACGATAAGATTCTTCCGTTTAAGTTAAATCATTTGAAGTTGAATTTTTCGCAACCTCGAAGTGATATTTCTTTTCAAATTGAACCATAGGATCGTGTTATTAAGTTTCCGAAACAGAATATTATCACTAAACACCGTATTAAAGTTACCGATTCCACAAACTTTCCAAAAAATTGCTTCAAAGTTGAACTATGATACAGGGCAAATTTGTCCCAATTTAAGTTTAGCCATAGTATCTTGTTATTTAATTTAGGAAACTGAATAATATTGTTCAACTTAGCATCATATTAAGGCTACTAATATTGCCCACTTTTAAAAAAATTATAACTTCATTTTTCAATTATAATACAGGGCAAATTTTTCTCAATCTTAATAAGGTGTTTCCATTTAAGTTGAGCTACAGTAACGTGTTATTAAAATTTAGAAATGGGATAATATGGTTCAACATAGCCTCATATAAAGGTTACTAATTATACTCACCCTCAAAAAAATTGTTTCAACACTGAATTATGTTGCAGTACGAATTCGTTGTACCTTAAAGAGTCAAGTTGAACCATGTTTCTGTTCAAATTAAACCGTAGTATCATGTTATGGAGTTAAAGAAATATGGTTCTAATTACCACCATGTAAGATTACAGCAAATTTGAATAGTATTATGGTACAACTGGATTATTTCTTAACTTATAAGAAACCGCATTTTCTCCTCTATATTAAAAAAATCGTAAGCGACGCGCTGAGGCAGCTGTTTTAAGTGTTCAACGTTAGTTTATATTTCGTTTTGCGACACAAAAACGAGAGAACTAAAGAATCTGAATTTTTGAACTTCCGAAGAAAAATGTACAAGAAATATGATAAAATAAAAAAATTAACATTCAGTATTTAGTTCAAGAATATCTGTTAAATTTGTAGCAAAAAATGCATGTAATTCGTCAAGGGACATCAAACATCTTAATCTTATCAAGAAACTCTGGGACAACATATGCTCCTTTTTCAAGACCTTTTGGGAGTAACTGATTGTATATAACAAGACAATGCCTCGATACATACTTCATGTTTGACGAAAAATTGGCTTTCTCGCCAAAGTGTTCAGGTACTAGATTGGCCTGTCCTTAGTCCAGACCTAAATCCAATTGAGAACGTTTGGGGCAATTTAACCTGCCAAGTATTCAATTTATTGAGAAGGCATGGCATTCTTTCCCCTCGGAAACAACATCATAAGCGAATGAATTCGGGGAAATGAATATTCGATATTATTAAGAATATTAGGGATCATTGCCCAAGCAAGAGTTTTTTTAAACTGCTAAATAGTATCACCTTAGCTCTTGTGCTTAAACTTTTGACATAATCTATTATTTATTGTTTTATTTTTATTATCAAATTCATTATAAAATAAATATTTTTCAGCAAATTATTCTTTTCCTGTTTTTAATAACATCACAGGAAAATGTCTTTTGTTACCATTACGATACCATTTACCATTTTGTTACCATTACTTGTTTTGTCGTTGTCTTTAAAATCAAATTTTTTTTTGCTTGTGCTTTAACGTTTGTCATTCCTCGGACAAATGTAATAAATAACAATTTATTGGCTTGTTATTTTGCCATATTCATGCGAAACCATAAAATAATCATAAATAATATGGTATTCAAACTGCTAACTGTGAGAAAAACCGAATATGGTTAAACAACCAGAATTTTATCGCACTAACTAGACCCACCTGATGAAACCACTTAGCTCTTTGCAGCTGCATACATATTATAGCCGAGAGGGCTAATCTGTCAGTCTCGTGACCAACAGAAAGAGGGTTCGAGTTCCAACGTTGGCATCAATATATTTCCTCCATTCTCTTAAACACATAAAGTTTCCAGTGTCTTGCACTGCCCAATTCCTGACCCTGGACGAATTAGAATACGATCTTTTCATTCACGCGAAGATGGCAACATCATAACGATGCTAAACTATCTCCAATGTCCAGTCCGTTTAACTGCTTATGGTTTTGAAACCATGCTACTTGCAAATGGTTAAAAAACCGCATAGATTTGCATTCATGGTTTTTTAACTATACTAGTTGTGAACGGTTTCAAAACCGTAAAGGTAAGAAATGTTCCTTACCTTAAACTTTATTATTAATTGGATGAGCAGAGTACTGACGGCTATTTTAGCATAATTTTAGAATAAGAATTCTAATAGAGTAGTTTAAACCGATATAAGCTAACCGAAATTTTATAAGCGTTAAAACTAACGAAATGTGCATTTATCATTATTTAAAAATATTATCAAAATCGCTTGAGTTTCTGACACTGTCAGTAATTTTCCTGCAAAAGCTAAATAAAGAATTTCAAATCAGATTCAACAGTGGAACTTTCTATGAAATCTGCCATTGTAGTTCCACCTTACATATTGAATACAGTGGAGGATTTACATACTTTATGATGAGTCGTCACATATTGGATTTGCCCCTTTTCTGATGCTGGGTATTTGAGTTTGGTTACCGTGACTCACTCGAAAGTGGACATTTTAATTCAGATTTTGGGAGGACAGGCATCGTAGACGGGTACTAATCCCATTTGAAAAGCTGCCTCATTTGACCCTTTCCCAGATGTTTTCTACCTACTTGTCTCATTTGCATTTCGGTACTTTTAGTGGTACTATTCATGACATACTCAAGTATTGAGTTACAAAAAGACGTCAAGAGATACTTTAATTAGGGCATTATTTGTAAAAGTGTTTTTTTTTTTTGTAGCGTTATTATGCTTGAATTTTTATGCTATAGCTTATTAGTGTTCGTAAAGAGATTAGTAAAGTAATAATTATTCTTTTAAAGGAAGTTAAATATGGGCAAATAAGTAATTGTAGTGTTGTCCTTGCATTTTCGAATTCTATGGGATGTCTAATTAATAATGATTATTTATTTTAATTTTGAATTTGATATTAATTGAGAATTTTTAATTAATTCATAAATTACATTTTGAGATTAGGTGTCGGGTTAGGGTTGAGGGCTTCGCTGTCAATTACGTACTCTTTTGTTCGAAATTTGATTATTTTGCATGAATTTGGCCCAATTTCCTTGATACAGATGATGATTTAAACTTTCAAAAGCGTGGAGACCGTAGACTTGCTTCAATAATCCTGGGAAATCCCAAATAATAAGTTCAGCATCGTTAAATTTCACGGTTTGGGCGGGAAAGTATGACTACCGAAACGAAATATTACACGAACGGAGAATAATATAAAATATTGTTTAATAAAAATGCATTGTTATTTCATAACTCTGATCTATCAAATGTTATGTGTGTCTTTATTTTTTCATGCTGTAGCATTAAGCACTAAGCAATAAAAATGAATTTTGGAAACCTTTTACTAATAGCCGTTTACTTTTCTAATATTTGCCAAAATTGCCGAAATATTTGTGCACACGATATTTTGAGTTACGAAATCAGACAGGAAAACGTACTTTCTCCGAATAAATATACGTTTTACGACAAATCTGTACACTTGTCTGTCAAAATATCGGGGACAGCAGCTACCTGAAAAAAAATGGTTTAAGTAATTTGGTCAATAAAAGGTCGCAAGTTTGAACCTCTCAATGCTAATTTCCGTTTTAGCATTTTATTACCCTATATCTCCAGAACTAATACCATAAGCTACTAAAAAAGTCTCCCTACAATTATAAAACTTATTTAACCAAAGATGTAACAAATTATTAATGCATACTAGTATAAATAATAATAGTTATATTAAACATATAAGTTTCATGTTAGTTATATTAGACATGAAGAAATTATTTTTATATTTATTTATTATTTTTATATTTATTTATTATTTTCAATTTACTTATGGATGAAAAAAAATCGAATTGTGCGGTATAAAAAATTTTCGCCAATTATATTTATGTAGTTTTAGTTTATTTATGTCTATGGCAAAATCAATGTCGTAAGAGAATCGTTAAAAATGAGTTATTGAGAAATGAAAATTTAAAATACGACGTCATTGAGAGAATGAAATACCCAAAAAGTGAAATTAACATTAAGGTCCCATGCAGCAATGTAGGATTGATTTTAATGTCAGAAACAATCTTTATCACAAAGCCCAACAAGGTTTATAAATGATTAGCAAATAAACCATGCAAGCTTGAAACAATGTTAAATTTAACTATGCTAGTTTACGTGCTATAAGGTTAGCATTAAGCTTGTATAAACAATCTTTTTACATCACGATTGAATCTGCCTTTACAACAAGGCTAGAAAAACCTTTTGAAATCGAGGAAAACTCATCATTCGTAAATCAAGAGTAGAACGCATTTTCAAACCGAGGATAAATTTTCCTTCTCCAGACTTATTTTAGATTTTATGATCATCGCTGAAACAAAGTTTATTTATGCAGACTTTTATGTACCTTCTTTAGCGTTTTAAAAATGAAGGTTTACCTGAACATTAATATAAGTTTTAATATAAACAAAATGTTGCTCGTATAGGAATGAAATACGATCGAAGAATGAAATCGTACAAAATGAATCTCGGATAAGTTTTTAATGCAAACAAAATGCTGCATTTGAGAGCTTGGGTAAAGCTAGAATGGAAAAAAAGGCTGAAACAAGGTTTACAGTAAAAGGTAGACAACGAGATTTCTTGCAAAGTTTTTTGCATGTATTTTAATTCAATCTTTAAGGAAACAAGCTTAGCATGTGAATATTTTTACGAAGTTTAAAAATAAACAATTAGTTAATGTTTCTATCTCAACCAAATGAAAAAGAAAAAGAAAACGGTTTGACGCAGCAAGGTTGCCTTCTTTTTTGAGTGGAGGGGGGGGGGGTTCAAAAAACTTAATTCATCGAAAAAAATGTATGTTAATTCACAGAAAATACGTTTTTGTGTCTAATAACGTGAATTAAAATATCGTCTTCTCATTAATTTACATATTTAAGGATTAAAATTTATTAGGATTCATTATTAGTCCATGATGATTTCATATTTAAATTAAAAGTTAATAAGATGATCATTTTTTTTAATATTTTAAGCACAATACAGCTGCTATGATTACAGTGGCGATTTGTCCTACTGTTTTCTTTTTTTGTTTTTTTTAATCAATTCCATAAACAAGATGTCAAAATGAGTTGTTTTTTTACGTGTCGCTGATACCTGTTGAGTACACGTACTTAAATAAAAACAACTCCGTACGTTAGCAGCTATCAGTTTGTAGCAATCGTTGAGAGTGATTATGATGAATATTACACTTGTCATTTTTTGTTTGATCAATAAATATTGAACGTGAGGACACGAATATTTATCTTGACACTCTCAACATTTTAAAACCATTGAGTGAAGTTTTCATGAGGATGTTGACACCCGATAACTGCCATCACAACACAGATGGTGGACGTTATCAAAGATGACGTGAAGTTTCGGTTGATAACAAAAAATTCGGTTGAAGATTGGAATTTGGATTATTTTGCTTCAGCGAATACAGATAATTTGTATAATGAATAAAACAGAAGCATAAAATCAAGACTTATTTTTAAAAATCTGTTTCCCATGAAGTGAAAAGTAATATTAAACGCACACTGAGAAAAAAAAAAGTGTAATCAGAACTGCCATAATATGGTAAAACTTACCGTATTTCTGGCACAATGGGAACACCAAGAAACTCGGTAGTTTTTACAGAAGCGCTTTGGTAAAGACTTTTCGGGAATCAATAAAATATGATTTTATAATGTGTGATGTAATTTAAGAAATCTGGTAATTTTTGTTGTGATACCTTAGTGTAGGGCATAAAAACCATTTATTCGATTAAATTTAATTTCAGCTTTGTATTTTTTACTAAATGTGTGGTATTAAGAATTATAAGTTTTGAAAATCAGAATTACCGGCAAACTTTTACAATACGATTGAAAAATTACCAAATGGGTTGGTAATTTTTCAATTTTGGTTTTATGAACCAAAATGATAATGATGATTTTTTTTAACCGTACAGCGCGGTGATTTTAATAGAGTTTTTTTTTTCTGTGTATTCATTTTTATTCGAACTTCCATTTTTTCCCTCTTTTTTATTATAAAAGTTAACAATAATAAGAAATAAAATATTTCTTTTCAAACATTAAGTATTTTTAAATTTTTGTAATGCTATCTAATTGTTTTTATAAAAGGTTTTCAGCATGTAACTCAATCGAATATTTGTTATTACTTTAGACAAACCACGATATAAATTAAGCTAGTGGAACAGAAAAATGGTATAAATATTTAAATCATGGAATAAAATTAAAATTAATAAAATAAACATTAACAACCCATTTATGAACTCTTATAAGAAAAGGTAATTAATGAATATAAAAAAGGCAGATAAAAAGAGTGCCAAGAAAATGTTTTAATTTTCTCAAAAAAATTTTTTCTTTAATAATCTCTCTTATTAATTTTTTTCCCTTAATAATCTGTAATTGTGGGTCCTCTTGTATAACATTCTAGTTATAGATTTAGATATATACTGTAAAAAAATTCGCAGCATAATACTGTAAAAAATACTGGCCCCCAGGTGCAGCATCCATGAAATTCATTTTATCGCAAAATCCATTTTTACCCTAAAATTTCATACTGTAATTTTCACAGAAATATTTAATTAATTACTGTGATTCAGTGATTTAACAATAAATATTATTGTAAAATTTTCAGTATATCATATATTTTTTTTCGGTAAAATTTACGATAAAAATTTATTTTACGGCAAAATTTACTGATACCGGTTCGTTATACCGTAATTTGATACGGAATGTTTTACACTGTAGTTTATTTTTTCTTTCAGTGCTATTTTACTATTCGATAGTAAAGAAAGTAATCTAATTTTTTGCTAAAAAATATCAATTTTGTTTGTGGAATTGCACAAACTCTATGCAAAATTGGGGAAACATTTGAAAAAGGTAGTCGTAGTAGGATTGAAGTAGTATCGTACATCTAGACTGTGCCTATATTACTACAGCTATACCGTTTGCACTAAAAAGCACTATCTACTACGTTTTTTCCTTGTTAACGCGGAATGAACGTTTGTATTTGTAACAGATTTTCTAGTTTAACGATTAACAATGTAAAATGAAATTAGAAAAATTATAACTTTTAATGCAGAAGATTGAATGTAATCTTCTATGAATTAGATGGTACACTAATAACATAGATTACACAAGATCCAGCTGCGAGTAGGCGTCAAGAAAACACAATTAAATGGTGTTAGAAATTTTGTCCGACTCAAAAAAAAAAAGAAGTAAAAAAAGAGAAAGCAAACCATAACAAAAAAAGAGGAAATATTGCACTACAAGGAACTTTGTAGTCATGGATCCTACATGCATCCAAAAAAAGGTAAATCATTTTGAGACTTTCATTGAATGGAACATCTACATTCAATTGTTTACTCCTAATTGGAAATTAAATTAGCAGGAACTAAGCGATTATAAAAAAAGTACATAAATTTTAAATGTTTGTAACTTGGTTAGCCAAGTGATGTTCTTTTTTTTTCTTTCATCATTTTGAGAAGTATATCCATGAAAAAAAGATTTTTTTTTCAATCACGTGAAAGAAGTTTTACAGGTTCAGAGCACAAAATTCTTGAGCACAGTATCCTCAATATGTTCCAAAATTTATAAATCATGCTTTAAATTTTATTTTGTAGGTAATAAATTGATAACAAATCCTTTTGATACAAGAGGAATAAATGTAATACGCAATCTTTTTTGTTTTAATTATGAAATCTGTTAAATAGAATAAAATATTTTTCTTCCTACTATAATGACCTGAATGACCAAGTTAATTTTACTTCTATTTATCGGAAATCATTCTATTAATAAGTAATATGCTTTTAACCTTTTTTAAGAGAATACCTTTATTAAAAGCACATTAAAATAATAATAATAATTAATATACGAAAAAATACGAAAGTTAGTTAATGCGATACCACTAAAGTTGAAGTTCATGCAAGATGAATAAAAAAAAAAGAAGATATAAGACAGAATGGTAAGACAACACCTTACTGGCTACAACGGATTTTTTTTAATTTTATTAAAAATGAATATTTAAGAATGGATAGGATTATTTCAAAAATCTAACCACAATAATACATTACACTGTGCGTAAACTATGCTCAATGCTGGCAAACAGTTTAAAGATGTTTCCAATTTATGGTAAAGAAAACAAAAATTTGAATAATTTTCTAAAATATAATATGTAAAATTATCTCATTTCATTTTCGCATTTTGTTAGAATAGCTACCTACAATCATCTCTAAAACCACACTTTCAATAATTTTTTTTCAATCATTTACCCAAAATATGGACAGTTTAAAAGGGAAATTTAACGATATTCTATCCAACCCCATGTAAAAGCGTAACTATTCATATTTCAAAATTCATCTGATAACTAATTTTCTAAGGCGAGCTGTGAGGATTGGTGAGGCGTGGTTGGGGGTTCTTTGCAAGGATCTGTCTCTTTTTATGGCCACGACTATCTTAAATCGATAAATTTTTCACTGCAAAAATTTCCGGATCAAATTACGGTTAAATATACCAGTACCCAGAGTGCCGGTAATTTTTACTGTAAAATTTAACGGAACAAAAACCCTGGTATACCGTAATTTTTAGAGTAATATTTATTGTAAAATCATTGAATCACTGCAGTTTAATTATTACCGTAAAATATACGGTATAAAATTTTACGTTAAAAATTAAATTTACGGTAAAATCAATATTGCTTATGATGAGCCTAAGATACCAGTACTTCTTTCCGTAATTTGATCCCGAACTTTTTACTGTACAAGTGCCGGGTCGTGTGCTGGTGTTGTTGTTTTAGATAGATAATAAAGAGTAAGAAAGTGAGGTCCTTCGTCTATCTTCCCTTTAATCACACTAACAATTGAGAAATGGAGATGTAGTTAGTCAACAAATGAATGAGAAGCTAGTAGTAATTGCAATTACAAATTTTCTTAATCTTGTATGCAGACCATTACATAGTTTTTACTTCCTGGTGATCATACGTATGCTTATATGTACCTGCGTGAAATTTTATGTCTGATCCGCTCTCCATTTTTAAGGGTTGCATTGATTTTATCAACACACATGTTTGATTATGATAAAAGCATATGTCGAACAATTGCCGAAGACAGGCTCAAGATTGTACAGCAAACTAAACTCAGAGTTCTTTTTCCAGTATCAACAAAGAAACAATAAAAGCTGAACCATTTTTAAGGATTCCCTAGTTTATTTCAGTCTATTCGGTTTTAAACGAGCACCCTGGTTTATCGAACGAATTAACTAGGTTCCTATATTCTTATTATAACAGAGTTCAAGTGTATTCGATTTAATAGAGCAGGTACTGTTAATGCACATTTTATAGAGAACAAAAAACTAGTAACAGGATCAAAATAAGCATTTATTAATTTTTTTTTTCTCCATCGCATTCAATTGTTACTTCTATCACATTCTAATAAACTTCTAATACTTTCGTATTGATTAATAAGTTTATTTGGATGCATTTTCGCCAAATAAATACAATTGTTCTAAAATTAAATAATTACAACAAAATAAAATCTGAGCAGTTATATATCATTTTTTTTAACAAATATTCCCCTTTGAAACACATTTAAAACTATTACATCAGAAAAATTTTAAATTTTTTTCCTTTCGGCAACTAATTTTATTTAGTTTTATGTGCGGCGGGCGGGAAGTTTTCATTCTTACTTTTTTACTCATTGGCACTAATATAAAATTTTCAATTATAAATTTTTCAAAAAAATTTTTGCTTTCAAATAACAACTCTTTAAATATCAGAGAAGGAGAGTTATAGTTTTAAAGGAAGAATTGTATTTTATAAAAGAATTTGACAAATAATTTTGATTTTTGAAACGAAAAATTTTTTGCTTACTCTTTTTATGTTTCTTTGATTTTAATTAAACTTAAAATTAAATTAAATGTATTAAAAACGATGCACTATAACTTAGAAAGAAAGACATACATTAATGATTTGTGACAGTTAAAAAGACTTTTTTTTTAGTCAAAAAATCAGTTGTTATAAATTAAAGATCTAGGAACACAATCTTTATTTTTATTAGCGGAATTATTATTATAACTAATGAATTATTTATAACTAATAATTATAACTCTTGTTAAATGTTATTTCCCTTTACAAACTATATGTGCCCTCAAAAGCATCGATATATTAAATGAGTTATACTCCGTTTGTTTCTGTAGGTTTGGTGGGTATCCCGCAGTATTAAAACTACAATAACTGGAAAGTTGGAGGTGAATACAATTTTTTAATATTTATATCTGAAATATACATGGTTGAAAAACATGTATGTTAAATATATATCTTATTTCTCGCATTAATATTTAAAAAATAAGGTAATAAGAAACTTGCATTTTTTATACAGCAAATTGTTTTAATTAAATAGTGCTTTAGTTTTCTGCTTGAATCAGGAAAAAATGTCGAGTAAAAAAAAAAGTTCTTTAAAAGTTTTTTAATTTTTCTTAAGTTTCAGATGATTTTTTAAAAAATATTATTTTGACAATTTGAATTCATAATTTTAATTTTCGTGGTTATTTAAGATTCATGCTAAATTGAAATTTTGAAGCAGTTTATTTAATCCTACCCATTTTTTACCATTGAAACAGGTGAAATCTTTAATAAACGATGTGCTAATACCCAATTATTTAAGTTCTGTAGGTACGGCACCAGCTGTAAGACCATGAGTGGGATTTCGGTTTCCTTTTACATGGGAAAAATTAAGTGTGCGACCAGAGGCCTTAACCTGGAAATTTTCAGTTCTGAACGTGAATCTTTTGGATGTAAATAAAAGTAAAGTGGACAATAAGCATAAGCCTTATTGCAGGTAAAGATCATGCCCTTTTTTACATGCTCTGGGCATGTAAAAAACCCGATCACGTAAGTATTTTTTACCCTTCCGTACCCTAGCGGGCATGAAAATATTTTATCAGAAATACCGTAAAAAAACGCATTGTGCAAATTTGACGAAATTGCATAAGCTTTGACGAGAATCATTGAGGGATAGGCAGGGATGGGAAAAACGTCGTCAAAGGGGAATAAAAAAATTATTAAGAAAAAGTTTACTAGTAACTGCGCAAAAGAAAATAATTAATATAAAAACTTTTAACATTGTTTGAAAGATTCATGCACTTGCCGATAGTATTTAACTATTTTATACTTTGTTTTAATAATAATGGTCTGCATAAACACCATTAATGCGTAATAATTACTTAGTAAAAATTCTAAATCAAATTACGGTATAAAGTAACGGCACTTAGGATGCATAATCCCTAAAATCTATTTTTACTGTGTAATATTATGCTGCAGTTATATTATACAGTATAATATTTATTTAATTAGAGTGATTCAGTGATTTTGCGTAAGTATTGCAGTAAAAATTACGGTATATCAGATTTTTTGTACCGTAGCATGTTCCGGTAAAAATGGATTTAACTTTAAAGAGTATTGGAAATTCTGAGTGCCAGTAGTTTTTACCTTAATTTGATTTGGAATCTTTTACAGTGCACTTATAAAATCAAGCCTTTAAAACTATAGCTTTTAAAAATTAACCTGTTGTTCATTAATAAGAAAAGGTTAATATTAACTAATAATAAACAAAGATTTATTCAAGATATTTCCAATCTTTTAAGTTTAAAAAAAATTCTTTTTTTTCTCCTAAATGCTTTCCCATACCTTACTTTGAATTCGAAACATCTGACTGTCGTTAAAATTTCATTGTACCATTGAATAAGTCATGAAGTTTAGTCACACGGAGAAAAAAATTCTGGTAAAATTAACGTACCGTAATGACATTTCAGGTAAAGAAAAAGAAGCCANTTTCCTTTTACACGGGAAAAATTAAGTGTGCGACCAGAGGCCTTAACCCGGAAATTTTTAGTTCTGAACGTGAATCTTTTGGATGTAAATAAAAGTAAAGTGGACAATAAGCATAAGCCTTATTGCAGATAAAGACCATGGCCTTTTTTACATGCTCTGGGCATGTAAAAAACCCGATCACGTAAGTATTTTTTACCCTTCCGTACCCTAGCGGGCATGAAAATATTTCAACAGAGATACCGTAAAAGACACATTGTGCAAATTTGACGAAATTGCACAAACTTTGACGAGAATCATTGAGGGGTAGGCAGGGATGGAAAAAACGTCAACAAAGGGGAATAAAAAAATTATTTAGAAGAAGTTTACTAGTAACTGCGCAAAAGAAAATAATTAATATAAAAACTTAATACATTGTTTGAAAGATTCATGCACTTGCCGATAGTATTTAACGATTTTATATTTTGTTTTAATAAAAATGGTCTGCATAAGCACCATTAATGCGTAATAATTGATTAGTAAAAATTCTAAATCAAATTACGGTATAAAGTACCGGCACTTTAGAGTTATCATCCCTAAAATCTATTTTTACTGTATAATATAATAACTGTATGTATAACAGTTATATTATACAGTAATATTTATTTAATTCGAGTGATTTTACGTAAGTATTGCAGTAAAATTTACGGTATATCAGATTTTTTGTTCGTTCCGTAACATGTTCCGGGAAAAATGAATTTAACTTTAAAAAGTATTGGAAATTCGGAGTGCCAGTAGTTTTTACCTCAATTTGATCCGGAATCTTTTACAGTGCACTCATAAAATCAAGCCTTTAAAATTATAGCTTTAGAAAATTAACCTGTTGTTCTTTAATAAGAATAGGTTAATATTAACTAATAATAAAAAAAGATTTATTGAAGATATTTCTAATCTTTTAAGTTTAAAATAAATTTTTTTTCTAAATGCTTTCCTATACCTTAATTTGAATTCGAAACATCTTACTGTCGTTAAAATTTCATTGTACCATTGAATAAGCCATGAAGTTTAGTCACACGGACAAAAAAATTCTGGTAAAATTACCGTACTGTAATGACATTTCGGGTGAAGAAAAAGAATCCATACTATTTATTATTAAGTTAATGAAACCAAAATATATCTAGTATTAAAATTATTTATTTGGTAATTTTTTCGTACATATAGTATCGGTTTATCAGAATTTCTGATTTTCAAAATTATAGGTCTTATTACCACACATTTAGTAAAAAATACAAAACTGAAAAGTAAATTTAACCGAATAAATGGTTTTTACGCCATGCTCCAAGGTAGCATGATAAATTACAAAATTTTATTACTATTACTAAATTTATCTTTTATTATAAAATCATATTTTATTGTTCATTTCACCAAAGTCATTATCAAAGTGATTCAGTAAAAATAACTGGGCTGTTTGGTGTTCTCATAGAACCAGAAACAAGAATTTTATCATATTCTGCCAATACTTTTTTCCCCCTCTGTGTATAAATTAGCAGCATTAATTATATAATTAGAGTTAAAACTGTATTAATGTTAGTTGCTGCGAATTAAACAAAATAAAATTAAGATATCGATAGAGAAAAGTTTAAAGGTACACTTACGTAAAGCTGCATAGGCTGGAATGATTTCTGATGCCAACCACCGTGAATAAGAAGTGTCAGGACAAAAACTGCTGTAACACAACGCTGGAAGCGTCACATCAGACAAATCCAGTGCTCTTGGAACAGGACTTGTCCTAGGATTAGGACTACTACTAGGATTAGCATTCTTTACCTCAGGTAGTTCCAATATGTCTCTGACACTGAAACCACTAGGCTTTGTGGTAGCCGTCATCTTCATTTGTCCAGTTAACACAAAAACTTTTTTAACAAAAAGTTTTTCCCCCGAAATCAGCTAACAACAAGTTATTTTATTGTTATAAGCAATTAGGCGTTGATGTTGCACATAAATAAAGGCAGTAGAATTGAATTATAATGAACAACTATATTATAATTCTTTATGTTTCTTTCTGTATGTTATCCAAATGCATATCTTGGTTAGGTTTGAATTTGTTGAACACATATATAATAACGAGCGTTGATGACCTTGTTTTTCTTCAAAACGCATACAAATCTTGATCAACCTATTCTGTTTGAATTTAACTGCGTCTCTCTTTCATTTATTTAAAAACATGATCTTGAGATTGATTTTACCACCAGTTCTATATTCTGATGTTTTCGTACGAGCTTAATTTGAAATATTTAAAAAACATAATTATCCTTATTATTATTTATTTTCTAAAATTTTCATTTTTCACGATTTAACAATTTCAGCTGGTGAGATCTATCTCGCGATCACGTAAAAAAAAAAAATCCAGAATTTCTTCGATTTCAATCTATAAATTAGATGATCTAATCTAAATTCTGATCCCTTTTCTGCGATCCGAACAACGAAGAATCAACCAGCGATGAAGTCGGAACAAGTGGCCTCACTTTCTAATCGGCAAGTCAAAGTTCGGAATCAAACTCACGGAGACGAACTTCCCGCGCATAGGGGGTGTAGTCGATCCCAGCATTTGAACAAGCAGTTAGGACCACCCCCGCGAGGGGGGGTCGACGCGAGAGGGCGGTCTGCTTTCATTTTTCGTATTGGAAGGACACAAAAGAAACTGCCGGGAGGAGCGACTCTTTAACATTGTGTTATTATCGTGTTTTTCCGTTTTTCTTGCACTTTTTTGCAGTTGCGCCACCCCGTGTCCTTTTCTTTTCTTGTTTGTTTGTATATTTGATGGGCTTGTGGGGTGGTTTTAGAGGTGGCGAGTGATGCATCGAAAGAAAGGTGCACTGACAGGTTGTGAGGTTGATATGGGGATGGAATATTGAAGGAAGGGCAGGGTAAGTTTCGATTTTTGGGTGATGACATGAGAACATATTCGTAAGGGATTCTGCAGTTTATCTCGAGTTTTGCTTTCGATTTTTTTTTCTTTCTCTATTTCTGTCTAAGCAAAATCAACCGATATTGAACATATATTTAAACTTTTTCTTTTCTTTTGAAGAGTCAAAATAGGAGAGGGGATTTGTTTTTACTTCCATTCAGTGTTGTTCAAATAATTTCACTTCTTTGTTATTTTTAAAGAAATGAAATTTAAAATGAAGGAATGAACTTAAATATTACACTTGTAAATTATAGCCATTTTATAATGCAGAGTATATTATATTATAACTTACATATCAATTATGAAAAGTGAACATTATACACTTGCTGGTAAAATCTTTAATCCAAAAACATTAATCCGCATTCTTTCAGATTTTTATATTATAAATTAGTAAGACTAAGGTTTCTAAAAACATACCAATGAAATATATCGAATTTGCCTTTTTATATATTTTTTTCTTTTGCACCATTTTATAGCATTTTCGAAATTTACATGACACCTGCATTGATGCCATGTAAATGATCAAATCAAATATTACATAAGGACCTTTGATGAAATGGAGAGGAGGGTTAAAATCAATGCTTACATAAGACACTAAATTTCTTTCCTTTTTTAAAGTTTCTTTTAAAGTATACATATAAAAAAATGAAGCAAACAAATTCAGAAAAAACTTCGCTTGGAAAAAGTTATATAATTATTATCAACAAATATATTTCTTTAGATACTGATAAAGAAAGTCCTCATTTATTCTTCAAATTGGCAGCAAAGAATAAAAATATCAAGCGTGTGAGCTGTCATATGCATGAAAGCGTAAACGTGTATGTTTACATATTTTTTGAATAAAAATTCTTTTCGAGAGTGGGCACTGAATAGCTGAAACAAACCAAGCTATAAGTAGGGAAGAATTGAAAGGCCGAAAGTGAAGAGTTCATATCAACAAACAAAGTGTTCTATAATATGTTTTAATTAAACTTATGCAGGTTTAATAATATTGATTTTATTAATTGTTATTGTCATTATTCAAAAACGAGTGGTAGTCGGGCTGTTCGTGCTCGAGTTGTGCAAAAAGCATGCTCGACGAGCAGAAGAAGGTGCTGAAGGTATGAAAGATGTGACATTGCAAGACATGTAATCATACATGATTTAACTGTTGATGTTGAAGAACGTGACATCTGTTCCATGAACGAAATAATGAAGTTTATGCGCTGCTCATTTCTGTTCTGAAGGAAAAAAAAAATATCAACTCGAAGTATACGAAAGGTGTAGATTAGTAAAGAAGTATGCCATGAAATCAAGTTGCTGGACTCAGGAATTATTCCTGATATGCTAAAAATTTTTCTTTGTGAGATTTCAATCCAAGCAAGAAATTATAAATTATGTTTAGTTACTGCTAGTTTTTCAATTGCATATCATTTATTTCGATTTAACTTTTTAATAGTTAGGTTATTTGACAGCTTTACAGTGATTGCTCAAATTTTTGCAATCTATAATTGTGTTTTTAACAGATGTGTGTGTTTTTTTTTATAGTAACTGTTTTTTTGAAACCATAATTAATGGTTTGCAATTGTTTCTATCGAATGTTATTTATTTCAAATAAGAATTTTTTATTTCAATGACTTATTGACTAAAAATTTCACTTTTTTAGAGGGAAATTAGAAATTAGCTTTAAAGATTTTAGCAATTAACATAAATTCTTAAGGTTTTACGTTTGAACACTTTTCAAATGAGTTAAACTTAGTAGCGAGCGAACCAGTATAATTTGCAAAGCAGGCCATGTAAGATTGGATAGCAATCTTTGGGGGTTGGGGAGCGATAGCGAGCAGGGGGTGGAGTACACTAGTTTCTATTATTTTTAGTGAGACGTACCCACTTAGAAAATATATACCTGAAATTGAATATTCGTTGAATCTGTCAAGATATATGAGTTTTTCAGACATGTGATATCTTAACATTAAAATATTAATTTTCACTTATTAATTAAAAATTATTTTCATTCATTAATTAAAAAAATAATTTTCACTTTTCATGCCATGCTTTTTAGTATCATTATAAAATTATCATATCTCACCACATTTACCGAATTTTATCACATTATAAAACAATATTTTATTGTTAATTTTACCAAAATCATTTCCCAAAGCGCTTCGGTAAAAATTAACGAGTGAATTTGGTGCTCCCATAGAGCCAGAAACGCTGATTATTTTACCATATTCGGTAAATTGCATTTTGGCCGTACTTTTTTTCCTCAGTGCAGATTGTACTTGAAGTCGCCAACTTCAAAAGCTTTCATCCGTATTTCGAAAGACACTCCCAAGGGGTCGTGCTCGCTAGTCCTTGTTCAATAAAAAAGGCACGTGCAAAATGTAACGAACCAGGTGTATCACACCTGGTAAATTTATGTTTCTTTAAACATTCAAGTAGCCATAAAGTGCTAAAAATCTCTTTTAGCAACAATAGAATACTTCAATTCAAGTGGAGGGCAAATCACGAAGCGGAAAATTTGGCGAGTTTGAAAATTGACCTTGCGTTTTGAGCAACTAAGTCATAGAATTATTTAACCTCCAAGCTTAAAACTTTTTAGTGCTTAAATAAATTTTATATGTTATACTTTATTTATTGAAACTACTCCACATACAATTTATAATAAATTTACTTAACTTAAATTTAAATTTCAATAAATTGTTGATAATTAGCTGTGTTTCATATAAATTATTTCCTACTTTCATTTTTGATACTAATTATTAATTATTATTAACATTTTTGTAATATTTTTTAGTAGTCATTTTTTTTTGAATATTTGTTTGTGATTAATATTTTTACTTTTCAATTTTCAGCTTCTTAAAGGAAAAGGAAAGAATTTTCATTGAAATCTTTAGAAGAGAAGTGATTTTTGTAGTGTCACTAAAGGCCATTTCGTTATTATTATCATTTTATAACAAAAAATATAACAGAAATTTCCAGAAATTTTTTAAACTTTTTATAAAAAATAATAATAATTAGCTTTATGCATACATATTTTCCATTTAACAGCATTGTAATAAAAATATTTAGCGCAAAATATTTTTTCTTTTCTTTCTAGTGACTAACTTGTGAACCAATTTCAGAATTACCTAAAATTCTCAGATTCAAAATAAAAGATTTACAATCACTTGACACAATTTGTAATAAATTTGTTATACTCCTAAGAATTTTGCGTTATATTTCATTTTTTTTGGTAGTTTATTCCTTATTCAAAAAATAAAATAATCGTAGCGAAAAAAATCAACTTTTCCGTCCGAAAAAAAAAAAGAAAAAAGGCAGGCGTTTAACTTAAACGATATTGATAAAAGTTAGGAAGTTTTTTCTGGCAACAAGCAATAAATACTCAAATTTCTTTGATTCCAAACTAACTTTCCGGTGGTATTTCTTGTAAACCGCATTTTACAATTATCAACTACAATTTGCATTGTACAACAACTACGCAACATGCGAGAAACATTATACTTGAATGTATGGAGACGCCACAACAATTTCTTCAAATGTTTGAGAATTAGCGTTTCGATAAAAATCTCGTAATATCGTGACAAAATAATTGCAAAAGGAAAAAGAAAGAAAGAAACAGGGAAGACAGCTCAAAAATTGCTTTTTATTTATTTATTTATTTTCGTGAATTTTGCTTAAAGTTTTCTATACCGAAAAAATAGGCTTTTCAAATTTTTTATTTTTATCTTGTTGAACTGCTAAACTTATTGTTACAGAATAACTAAATACTAAATAAATCTAGTAAAATTACCGTACTATAACATCTAGCAAAAAGTAAGCCATAATTCTGGTTCTAAAAAGTCAAAATATACAGTATTTAAACCATTAATTTGGCAATTTTTCCGTTCGTATAGTAGTGAATTATCAAAAATTGTGGTTTCTGAGGTTATAGTTCTTATTGCCCCACATTCAGCAAAAACTGAAAAGTAAATTTATCCGAACAAATGGTTTTAATGCCAGGTTCAAAGATATAAAGATAAGATTATCAAATTTTACTACATTTGCCAAATTTTATCACATATTATGAAACCATAACCATATCATTATCATTTAATAAAAAGAAGGAAAAAAACCATCAATAATCCAACAAAGCATGTGTTGGAAACCTAGTCTCACCCAACAATGCATCGAAACTTCAAATTTTTTTTTGTTTCTTTTTAATGACAAAGGACTTCTTTTATTTGCTAAATGTCTTCAAAGTTTGTAATTACTTTGACTAAGATATTCCTGTGTCACAAATATGAAAGTTAAAGGGGATTAAGTAAAAAATTAATTAAATAGATAAAAACAAGGAGAAGAAGAAAATTAGAAAGAAATCAATTTTATTTGATACACACTCAAAAAAAAATTCTTTATTTACAAGTGAAAACTTAAATCATCTGAAAAGGTAATATTTATATTTATATATTAAGCGCCTCTCTGATTTTCTTCTTTGTTTCTTTTTTTTTCACTCTCTGCTACAGAATTTGGCTATTGATGGTGCCAACAGTCTAGAGCAGAGTAAAAAAGTGTCATTTTTTAATGATCTTTCAGTAACCCAATACGCTCATTACTGTGTAAGAAAATTCCTGATCAAATTGCGGCAAAAAGTACTGTGGCACCCTGAGTGCAACATACGTAAAATTTATTTTACTTTAAAGTCTAATTTTACTGTAAAATTTCATAGCGTATTTTTATGGAAAAAAATTTATTTTATGAAAGTGATTCAGTGATATAACTGTACATATTAATGTAAAAATTATGGTATATCAGATTTTAGAATAGCGAAGGATTTTACGGTAAAAAGTACTGGCATTTTGAGTGCCGGTACTTTTTACCATAATTTGATCCTGACATTTTTACAGTGTACACTACTCAAGTCGATGGTGATAGTAATTTACTGACTTCCAAAAATATCAAAAATGAAAATGTCATTAAGAGTTTCCGATTGCTATTCAACGTTTTATTAAAATTAAGACATTTTCTGCGATTATTTTTGAATACTACTATCATTCTGTTTATAACCTTGACGCAGATGAGGCACTAGCATCCCTTTTGCATACTTTTTTCCTGACGCTCTATTTACAAGCAAAAATATATTTTGATATTTTTTATTTATGAAAACTAGTCTATCAGTTACTAAAAAAATCTGTTAGATTATCGGAAATTATGTTTGCATTAAAATCCAAAAAGCAGTTTAAAATTTTTTTTTCTATTCATATTCAAAATTTTATCAATAATTTATTTTATAAAATAAGGAAATTACATTAAAGAATAACTGTTTCTGTTAGATCTAAATAACAGCAAATAAGTGCGAATTTCAAAAATTGTTTGGAAGGGAACAGTGTTTGGAAACATTTGACCTTTAACGCAGTAAAATACACTTTTGTTAAATTCTGAATTTTATAGCTATAAATTTCAAAAATGCTAAATGTAATATTTTTTCACTCCTTTTATCTTTAATAAATCGATCATGGACTGCAGTAGTGGCACAACTAAAAAAACTCGGGTTTTGGACTAAGAACAGGTGTAAATATGAAAATACACATTCTTTAAGCAGCAATCTTATGCATTTTCTTTATTAAAGAAAACTTTAAACCCACTTATCTCAAAGTCTTGATTTTTGAATTATGCAGCCCATGAGAGAAATACAAAATAATCAAAAATATGCTTAATAAAAGTTCTGAGTTAAAAGTTAATGCATTTTCTAAAAATTTTAATCGACTCATTATGAATAACCATTAAAATTAAATGAATCATGTTTTTTGTACAGTGTACGGGGAAAAAATCCTGCTAAAATTACCGTATAGTGTGGTAAGGACATTTTTGATAAAGAATATTCAGATAATAGAAACCAAAATATACGGTATTTATACCATTCAAATAGTTATTAATGGTGATTTACCAGAAATTCTGCTTTTCAAATTTATAATTTTATCGCACATTTAGCAAAAAATACAGAACTGGTTTACCGAATAAATGATTTTTATGCCATGCTTAGGTATCGTGATAAAATTACCAAATTTCATTACATATTATAAAAACATGTTTTATTGCAAATTTTGCAAGAATCATTACGAAGCTTTTTGTTGTTCCCATAGAGCCAAGAACACGGTAAACTTTACCGTATTCTGGTAGTTTTGATAATATTTTTTTCTCACTGTGTAAAATGGTTGTATTATACTAAAATAATAAGGACAGCAACTTCCTACTTATAAAAAGAAGATTCTATTCATCTGAAATCGTCACAAAAGAGGGTGTCATCCCATTGAAATATCAGAAATGCAAATGTTGGATGCACAAGTGTCAACAGGAAGCTGTCAACACTTTGACCAGGTGATGACATGCGCGTCATTTTTTGTCAAATGTCGACCTTAAGGGTCATTCCGTGGGAATATATAACTCCGATGTCATGTCATCACTTTGATTTGCGAATGTTATGGGAAAAACTTTCATTGAAAACGAAGTCTATGCAGGTCTACGATAAAAGATTTCAAAGATTTAACCCAAGATCCAAGTGCGCATTCATGGACTTTATGGGTATAGATTTTTAAAAGAGTTTATTTTTAAATTGATACAGTGGTCAAAATTGATGGAAATTGTCAACACATTTTGCCGCTTATGGAGCATAGCTGAAAAAAGCTAGATATCTAATGAAATTTAATCAGAAATTACAAAATTACTGACGGTAAATTATAGTAAATAAATTTAAAAAAATATTCAAAATGACTAAAACAGTTGGGTACTTACATTTCAATTAAGAAGATGATCACAAATACCCACACGTGTGACTTATTACGTCAGCATCGGCTGATTGCTTATAAGCAAAATGGAGTGTTTAAGTTGAGCTAAGTTTCTCCATTTAAGCTATAATGTTAATCAACGGAAAGTTAATCAAATTTGTTGAAATATAATTCTTTCTCGTTTACGTCTTTTACTTAACTTAGATTTATTATTTGTATATGTATTTTATTGTTACCATGATATATTCTGTTTCGTGTACCTGGCAACTTCGATGCATAATTAGTTTTTTTTATTTTCTACAGGGCTTCATGCCCGTCTTTGTGTTAAGTAAGAAGTATTTCGCGAAATATTTGAAATCTTTGTGAAAGAACCTTTGTGTAAGAATATAGAATGCATCACTTAAGATAATTCATGCTTGAGGAACTTTGCTTACTAGTAATAGAATGACAAAAACAGTTGCTAATGTAAACAAATGCCACGTTTCAACAACCAATCAGGATCGAGATACCCATACCACGTCACTTGCAGGTGTCCCATTGTATTTTAGTGTGTTATAGTTATTTGTTAGCGTATTTCACAAATGTTCCTCTAAGTGGCTTGCTTAGAGTATTAAAAAATAAGAAAGTTTTAATACTTCTTTATATATACGTAAGAAAATACATATAATTACGGATGGATCTTGCGGATTTTAAAGTTTTGCAGAGCAATTAACGTTGATCATGTAGTATGGAGTTTGCAATTTTATTCCATGATTTTACAGTAAATATTACTGTAAAAATAACGATATGTCAGATTTTTGTTTCGTTAAACTACATGAAAAAAATGGGTTTTAGAGAAAAGAAGTACCGGCAATCAGGATAACTAACATTGGAATTACATACTATTACATACCGTTCGAATGGGAAAGGCGAAAAACGAAATAGAATTTTTTGGTTAAGCGTTAGCTATTGTTTTAAATTTTACAGTTAATAATTCTACTTTTTCAAATATTTAAAAAAAAAATTTTTCCAAATATATTATAAGACAACATCAGTGGTATTTTCTGACTTATAGCTCTATTTGATAAAAAAAAGGAGTTTATTGCATGTACTTTAATATTCAATTATTATTTATAAAAAATTGGAAAAGAACTTTTTCCATTACAATTTATAAATAGTTTAAACAGTATATTGAAGGTTAGATAGAGAAAGGGTCGTGTTCGAAAGTCAATCTCAAGGTCATATAAGAATTCTATTTGCTTTTAAAATTTTGACTTTAATTAGCTGCATTGAAAAATTTATTTCGCGCAAAATTTAAATTGTTGAATGGTTATGTAATAGTGCCAATTATACTAATATATGTATAATTGATTGATTGATTGATGTAAATTTTTGGCGCAAGAGCCATGGTTTGGCTATACCGCGCCTAAATATATGTATAAAGTACAGGGGTTAGACAGAGTAATAGAAACACTTTTATACTATCAAATTTTTCTATCAAAAAAAAAAATAAAAAGTGCGGATTGAAATTTGTAACTGGTAACAATTATTTAGGTTATTATATGCGACAATTGAACAAAAGTTCGTAAACCTAGCTTAAAAATTTAAGGAGATATGGACATTTTTTTAAAAAAGCACATTGTTTTTTTGTCTTGCATATTTCTGCTATAACTTTAAAAATACTCAATAAAATGAAAAAAATTTTTGGATCAAGTTAAAATTCATTACAAAATTATTGCGTTAAAATTTGAGAAAAATTCGTTTTAATCTGAGCAAGATATGAGTAGTTAAAGTAATTCTTTTAAACTTCGTATGCGCTAAATTCTTTTAATTTTTTTCTTCTTAATTTTGTAGTGAATCGTATTTGGTAACAAGTAAAAAAAAAATCCAATATCATTATCTTAGAAATTTAAAAAGTTTCACGCAATTTTCGACGTTCAAAAACGTTTACGTACGCTTTAAAAGGAAACTCAAAATGATACGGTGTTTTCCATAAATTTCATTTTGTACTATTAACCAAGATTTATTAAAAATGATACAGGCATTGTTGGGGATCATCCCCCATAAAAATACCTTTCCTTTCCCACGTTTTATTTCCTTATACAATCATTTTTCGGTGTATGAATGTTTATCGTAAGGTATTATCATTTGTTATGTAGTTTTGTCTTTTGATACAAAATAATATTCGTGGAAAGCCCCTTATCATTTTGAGCTATCTTTTAAAAAGTGCAAAAACTACTAAGAAAATTAATTAAAACTTTTTAAATTTTTAAGATATTCAAATCGGACTTTCTTCATTAGTTGCCAAATACAATTCACTTCTAAATTATTAAAAAAAAACTAAAAGAAAAAACTGTACAATTTTTTCGAAATTAAAAAACTACTTTAATTACTTATATATTGTACAGTTTTCAAGGATTCAAAATTTTGCAATTAATTTCAAGTTGTTCTAAAAGTTTTGTTTAATTTTATTAAATATTTATAAAGGTATAGGAAAAAAAGCAAGACAAACAAATTAGGTTTTTAAAAAAATGCCCATATCTATCTAAATATTTAAGCTAGGCTTACGAAATTTTGCGTAATTATTGCATATAATAACCAAAATTGTTGTTACAAGTTATGAATTTATTGCCCCAGTTTTTAGCATAGGGTGTTCAAAAATACTATTTTCCGTTCGTAATTTTATTTGTCCCTCAAACCTCTAAAAGCGTTAAACTTCACTGATATGCAAGAGAAATAACATGATCTAAAATCTTTTTTAAGTAAATTGATTCATCAAGTATTTTTTGAGAAATACGAAAGAAAAAAAAATTTATTAATATAGAAGTATTTCCATTATTTCGTCCACCCACTGTCTTTTATCGATATATTTGATAATTTTTAAAACTTCACCAATATTGAGCAGTTTTAATGTCATTACTGTGGAAATAAGTATCTTACGGCCCCTCGAAAAGGATATGAACAGAAGAAATAACTTGATGGTGGTAAATTTTGACTATGATGAGTTTGCAGCGAGCAATAACATCATCTCAAGTGATGCTGAATACAGTTTATCTCTATTGTAATAAGATGAACTACCAAAAATATATTTTGCTTAATTTGATAACGTAAAGCCACCGGAAAGGGAAACGTATTTCTAAACAACGTAGCAATAATTTTTTTTCTTCATTTAGCTTTATTAATTGTGACGGTATAAGCCTTTCAGTTTTGTGAATGATTTCGTAGTGCTGTACAGTATTAATTTATTGATTCATTTTTTTTTCATCTCATACAAAATACTTGTATTCGACTAGTCCATAAATAAATTTATAATTTAGGTTTTATTTAAATCACAAATAAATTTGTAATTTTACTGTTATTCGATTCTAGCAACAAAAAAAGATAAGTTTTTTTTCAAGCAAAGTGTACAATAAAAATTAAGTAAGAAAAATAAAATAAAATTATGAAAGAAAGTAAGAAGTTAGGAAAAAGCAGAATTTAAAACCATTTCGTATAACACTATAATATACCATAATGCTAGTGAAATAAAGACAATTTTGTGAAATGAATCTGATATTCAGATTTTATTTTGACAAAGAAAGAAAAAGAATAATTTATTCTTCATCAAAAATTGAAGAAAAGGATTGATTAGTCTATAAGCAGATAAGGAAAGAAAGGAGAATTTAAAACCAAATCAAAAACAGCAAATTTATCACTAATGGAATGTAGACAATAATTTCAGCAAATAAATTTTTAAACGGACTTTATTTAATTTAGACAATAGAAAAAACGGTAACAATCATTTTCTTTCAAGGGTTACTTTTAAAATATAAAAAAGTACGAAGAAAATTAGGATAGTAAATGGAATTCAAAACCAAGTCATATGCATCGACCATATTACCAGTCAAAAAAAGGTGTAAAATAAAACTGTAATTTACAGTTCATTTTGGCAAAGAAGGAACAATAATAATTTATTCCTTACAAAAATTAAAGAAAAAGTTAAAGAAAATGATTAATAAATATATAAGGAGATGAAGAAAGAAAGGATAATTGAAAAACAAATCAAAAACATTATATTTATCACTAACGGACAGCAATTTCAGCAAAATTTTTTTTAATTGGATTTCATTTAATTGTGATAAAAAAAAACGATAACAATTATTTTCATTCAAAAGTTACTTTAAAAATATGAAAAGTACAAAGGAAATTAGCTTAGTAAGCAGAATTCGAAAACAAGTCGTATGCATCGACCATATTATCAGTCAAAAATAGGTGTAAAATAAATCTGTAATTGTGTGAATTTGTGCAAAATAAATCTAAAAACGAAGCAAGAAAGATCTGAGAATTCATAGCCAATCGAGAGGCCGAAGAGAGTATTAATAGAAGAGTGGAGCGATTCTAATTGAGGGCAGCTTTGTTTGCTAAGGGGTGCAGGAGGTAAAAGAAATCCCTTTCTGTTTAGTGAGCGTCATGAATTGGCATCAAAACCAACCCCCTCCTTTCATCAAGCATCGGAAATGACTCCCCGAGGAACGAAATAAGTTCGATAACATGGCGGATAGTTTTGCAATAAATCGCCAATGAACGGTAGAACAATTTTAAAGGTTTTTAACTTCAAATTTATTCCACTGTAAAAATTGATGTTTTGAATGCAGATATTTTGTTTTATCTACAACAAAAAAATCGACGCACCAAGAAGGAGTTATCCGATTGAAGCGAAAACTGGTGGATAGGAAGACAATGCACAGAATAGTAAATGATTAAAATTTCAGAACAAATGAATAAATTATTGCAGAGTTACAGTTCAATAAGGTGTTACTTGCCTCTAGCCTGGATACAAGCAGCCACACGGCGTGGCATAGACCGATAAGGCTCCCGGATGGTCTCTTGCGGTATTTCCTGCCAAATTCGATTGTCGAACGAGGTCATCAACATTCCGTGCCAGATGCAATCGCCTTCCCATCATATCTCAGACATGCTCGATGGGAGAGAGATCTGGTGATCTGGCAGGCCAAGGAAGAGTTTGACAAGCTTGCAGACAGTTCATAGCAACACGTGCCGTATGTGGTCTTGCATTGTCCTGCTGAAAAACCAGCCCAGGGCGCTGCAGAAGGAACGATTGCAAAACAGGTCTTAGGATGTCGTCGACGTGCCGCTGTGCAGTAAGTGTACCTCTAATGACGACCAAAGGGGTCAAATCAGAGCTTCAAATCAGGTCAAATAGAGCACAAATCAGAGCTTCGTAATGCTTTTTTTACCCAGGTGCCTTTAGCATTATTTCTATTGGAGATAGAATTCAGATGTGAGTAAATGTCAAACAACAAATAAAAATTTTTCGAAGGTGTCATAGCAACCAGTAAAAATCATTGATTTCATATGATACATGAGAAGTACAAAATAAATAAATAAATAAATACTTGAAGGAATGCATGAAAGAAATGAATACACGAGAATGCATAAAAATCTGTGTCAAGTTAACATATAATAATGAAAACAAAATGAATATTCAAAAATTTTACAGAAGTGTTATTAATTATCTTTTTGCACTGTTTCTTAATATTACCTGACGAAAAAAGTTTAACGAGTTTTAATTGAAAACAAAAATTAAATAAAGTAAATTGTTAAAAAGAAAGTTTATAGATATAAGTTGCTATCGTAACCGCGTGCAAAATTATTATGTTTAAATTTTATAAATTATCAAGATTTCCTGATTATCTGTTATTTTTTCGAAACAATAAAGGTTTCAGGATCCTTTAACTAAATAATTATAAATTTTGAAACAATTTGTCTAGTGCAGGAAATAAAAATGTTTGCAGAGCAATAGGTGGGAGTTGGTGAGCGAAGCGATCAGGGGTCGTAGTCCTCTACTTATGTATAATGATTGATGTAATATTTAAAGATTTAGACTATTGAGTTAGAAAAATATCCTTTTGTTTACTCCATTTTTCTTAGCAATTTGTTACGGGATTATTTTTCTGGTCACATTTTTGTTTTCTTGAATTTTTCTCACAATTTGATTTATCAATAACGAATATTCTGAATCTATTCACTATGGTATATGAATATTAATATTTATAATGTGAGATTCACCTCACTATTTAATTCATTTAATTCGTTTTAATTCGTTTACTGTTCATTCATATAAGCATTTTCATGTATGTTCTTATTATATCAGAACAATAATCCCAGGTTGCAGTGTTAGATTAATTTTAATGTCAGAAACAACGTTTATCACAAGGTCCAACAAGGTTTATAAATGATTAGCAAATAAACTATGCTAGCTTGAAACAGTAAATTTAATTATGCTAGTTTACGCTCTCTGAGGATCGCAATAATCTTGCATAATCAACTCTTTCTTTTATATCGAGATCTGCTTTTCGAAAACATGGTTAGAAAAACCTTCTGAAATGAAAGATGAATCATCATTCCTAAATCAAGAGTAGAAAGCGTTCTTAAACCGATGATAAGTTCACCCTCTTAATTGTTTATTTTAGATTTTATGATCATCGCTGAACCTTTCTATGTCAATCAAATAAACAACTCCCTTATATCGAGAACTGCCTTTACAAAACAAGGCTAGAAAAACCTTCGGGAATGAAAGATGAATCATCATTCGTAAATCAAGAGTAGAAAGCGTTCTTAAACCGATGATAAGTTCACCTTCTTAATTGTTTACTTTAAATCTTATAATCATCACTGAACCTTTCTATGTCAATCAAATAAAAATACAACGCTTGCAGTAAGGTATTTGATATGCGTATGTACACTGATTTTTAAAAAGTCCGATGAAATTTCTTTTTCTCGTTGGCAGCAAAGAACTGGAATATCAAGTGAGGAAGCAGTCATGAATACACAAGTGGGTGACCTTTGTGCTAAAATACAAACTAAGGTAAAACAACGTTTAAAAGCACAAAACTATTTATAAATAGTTTTTGTGCTTTTAAACGTTGTTTTACCTAAGCAGTAATAAGCTTGAACGCTTATAGCGTACATGTTTACAGATTTCTGAATAAAAATTATATACTGCCTTGTGTTAAGGAAACAAATTGAGCTATAAGGCGGAAAAAAATGAAATCTATTTATCTAAACACACAGAATTTTAAAAACGTGATTTTAAAAGACCTGAGCTATCAAGCAAGTGAGCAGTCATAAGTATGAAAACGGAAAGAATATTTAACATGTCTTATCCCTCTTTAAGTAAACAAGCAGAACAATATTTTTTCGTTAATCATACTTTCTTTTGCTTTAACTATGCAATTCAGATACAATAATAAACAGTTTATTTAGTATCTGAGTACACATATATATTTTTTCGTCATTTTATATTAAAAAAATACAGAAAATTGGAAGTTAAACTATTGTCAAAAATGATCATCGAGATTTTTTGAATAAAAACATTTGAATCTTTAACTCATGAATAGTTCGCATAATTACGGAGGATGCATATTATTCGAATAATTAAGAGGAAGCGTAATTACATTCTCATAATCACTATTAGAAAGATGTATTATCAATTTTAGAATTCTTTCTTTTAAAAAAATAAGGTTTTTTGATCTTGTATTTCGTTTTATAGGTAACAATTATGATTCATTATTTAACTGTTATCACAGGATTTTATTCTGCGAGGTTTACTATTAAGAGATAGTTCCCATTGAAAATGTTTGTATTAAAAACCTATTGATAGAAAAAAGGGGAAATAATAATAATAAAATAAAATAAAAAATCACATAAATTACAATAAGGTTTCAATTTACAACTATGAAATATGTTACAGATTTTAGATGGTGATTCTGAAATTTTTTTTTAATTTCCTATAAACAAATTTTTTTCTAAAGTATGATCGAGCTTTTAGAAATAAGTTTTTCACACCAAAACTACATATTGCAGTTTTTAAATAAATACTTTTCATAGTTCCTAAACGAATATTATACTGAAAAACCTCTTTTCATTTGAGATATAAGGGCGAGGTATTTTGTATTATCTACTAAATGTTTTTCCTTATGAAACTATTTTAAAACTATTCGGCAGTCAACATTTTTTAAAATGTAGTTTGGTCTTAAACATTTGTCTGTTTTCAGATTTTTAATAAATCTATATTTATGTATTTTTTTGCCTGATTTACTTTAAAATTTTTTAAGCATAATCCAAATTGATTTTCCTTAGTTTAAGCTGCCGTAAAACTAAATTTAAGGACCTCAAAATGGTCAATTTTGTCGATTTAAATTCATAACTCAAAACCAAAAATTGCATTATTTTATTGCGCTATATTTTTGAAAAAAAAGTCTGTAGAGTTTTTAAAGAAAATTTCAGTCACTATTTCTTCAAATTTAATAATATTTTCTTGAACTCATTCTGACAGATAAGGGGAAGATTGATTACTAGGTGAAAAAAAATCAAAAGCCACACAAGCTGACTATATAATTATTTAAGATAAAATTATTCAAGTTATTTATTTTCATTTTATACATAAACTTTTACTTTATAATGTTTATTAACCATAAAGCCTAACTTTGCACTTCAGTTTTATTTATATATCATTTCTTAAATCTTCATTATTTCGACTCATGTTGCGAAAATAAGCGCTATTTAAGCAAAAATCACAGCAGCATATTATAAAAAAAGCATTTTTCAAAATTTAAAAAAAATTTGCATGTTAGAGTTGTAAGTTGCTCAGATAATTTTTTTTCCGATAGCTGCGATCTTTCTAAAAAGGTTGGCCACCCCTCAAACTAAAAAATTAGAAATTTTGATAAAAACTTTAATTTTATTCGGAATATTATCAAAATAGGCCTTATGTACTACAACAAGAATGCAATGTGCCAAGAGAACTTATGATGCTGCCATCTAGTGCTGTAAAATAGTATGTTACTTTTAAACTTTCTTGAATAGTTCAGCAGAAATTCTTTAATAAAATATTTATGGACCAAATGCTGTATCGTATTTATAAACATAACTATCTTAATTTAAATTTATCTCAATTTGTGTTTTTGAATTTTACTAGGTTTTACTAATTTAGAAAGTTTCAGTTTAAATAATTACATAACTTTAGTTTCTGAAGATAGAGTATTATGTATATACAGTTAACTCCGAAACTATTTCATAATCATATATGTATACATATAATTTGTTTCTGCAGTTCATAAATTGGAACTGTAAATTAACTACTTGTGAAATTATTAGTTTTGCACAAATAAAACTTGCTTCCAGCAAGCATAGAGCAACTTAGCTTGTGTACCTTGCTTTTTCATACATGCTCAATATAATATTTTTGCGTATCTTATACATTTCCTTGCTGTTGTCGTTCTTTTCTTTTCCTTTTTTTACCTAATTTTTAGGGGCACTTTAAGTCATTTTGAATAAAGATTGATTTTTTTCTCTTTAATAGTGCGATTAGTGGCTTCTAATAAAATGAATAAAGCTTTTTATTTTTGTAAATGATGTAATTTGCATTGTAATCGTGAAAGCTATTGAATTTTTTTTTCTTTTTCAGAATTTTAGAAATTAAAGAAATGTATATATTAATAAAAGTTGGATAGTAAAGTTGGAGTACGGATTTATTGGTTGCATAATGTACTTACTTACTTATCCTACTTCGTTCCTGGTGGCACATAAGGCAATTGTCTTCGTGCTCCTACTCATTCGGTCTTTTGCACAAGATCTCGCCTTAGACCAGCTCGTCCATCCCGCCTGTCTTCATTCCTCTTCCATCTTTCTTCTACATGTCAGCACGGGTCTCCCTTTTTTTCGTTTGCCTTCTGGTGCCCACGTTAAGGCTTCTGCTAGTGTTCTTGTAGGAGGCATTCTCTATATATGACCTATCAATTTCCATCTTTTTCCTTTTATACTTAGTTCTACCCTAGTTGTTTTAGAGTTATTTCTCGCTTATTTCAATGTTAAATGTTATGGGGTAATTCAGAAATTATATATGAATGCACGAATTATCACAAAAAAACCTTTTAAAAACAAAAAAAATAAAAGCTTTGCATAGTTAATTGGAAAATAAATTTTAATAGACTTGTATTGTATAATTAAGACTTGCATAAGACTCGTACATGTAAGACTTATATAAAAAAAAATACAAATATTTGATTTAAAAAATTCAAATTGAGACAGTTCATAACCTCTTTTAAAACACATCCGTAGTAGGAAAGAGGGAGGAGTACTGAAAACGTAGCTCTAACAAGAAAAGGATGTAATGTAAAGGTAAAAAATAGACAGCTTTTTTTTTTTTCTATTTTATTTAACTTGAAAATTTTGGGAAACAGAAAAGACGAAAATAACATAAAAGAATTATTCACATACGAAAGTTCAATTAATTCATATCTGAGTGGGGGGAAAAAGTAGTGGTAGGAGTGGGACCTAATATGCAAATGATGATGTAATTTTAATTGTATAAAGAAATATTGTTAAATATATCAGGTAAAAGCTGATTTCGAGAAGGCGGACAAAAGCAATTTTGAACAATCTTGAAATGCTTAGAAACGCCTTTCATTGATATTTTCTGGCACTTAGAAGTAAGTTAATTTCTCTTCACAGAAGCCATCTGTGGATATTTTTTTGTCGACAAGTTAATGCTCTTTTGCTGTCTTTAGTAATTGCTCCTATCTTGATTTAATGCTCTTCACAGAAACCATCCTTGTATTTTTTTAAAAAATTAAGCTAATGCTCTTTTATTATTTTTATTAATTGCTCTTATCTCAATTTTTCGCTCTTCACAGAAACCGCCGATGTTTTTTTAAACAGGTTAATGATCTGTTATTATCTTTATTAATTGCTCTTAATTAATTGCTATTCACAGAAACCATCCTCGGAATTTTTTAACAAGTTAATACACTGTTAATTTAGTTATTAATTGCTCTTATCTTGATTATCTTTATTAATTGCCTATCACAGAAATCATCTTTGTGCATTTTTTTATTTAGTTAATGCTCTCTTATTATTTTTATTAATTGCTATTATCTATATTTATAGCTCTTCACAGAAACCACCGTTGATTTTTTTTAACAGGTTAATGATCTGTTAGTACCGATATTAATTGTTGTTAATTTATTGTTCTTTACAGAAACTGTGATGCTTGTAGTGAAAAGTAGAACTTCTTTCGGGCATCTTAGAAAACTTTTTTATGAACCTGAGAGAAAGTTTGATTTTGATTTGTCAATGCTCATAAACGATTCAATGATTGATCATTCACCGAAATGCGATGCAAACTTTATATATAAATATAAATGTCAAAAATTGTCGAATTTCGTTATTCGATTTCCAGTTAACTTGGTAAGTACTAATAAAATTTTTTGTTGTGTAGCTTTTCTTCACTATCCGAACGCTGCAAAACCATCTTTGGATTTGTTTAAAAAGTTGATGCTCTGTTGCTATTTTTATTAACTGCATTGCAAATGAGGGAAATTATCTCCAAACAAACATACGAAGATAAAACAAGAGAGCATAGGTAGAAAATTGCAAAAACACTACACTAAATTAAAGACAACTAAAAATATGCCTACGCGGATCTGATCATTCAAATGTTCCAAAAGCTTGGAAGTGGGCATTTCTCGGCAATTATTAATAAACTCTGCTATAAAGTTTAGTAGACTAGTAAAAATTCCTGCCTATTTCTTTCAGTTCTCATTTGAATGCAAAATCGTAAAAAAATATCGACCAACATTCTTTGAGTTTAACATTAAATTTTATTATGAAGAGCTTGATGAGGATAAAATATTCGAATTTGTTCACTTTAATTATTTAAGTAAGAGCATTTATTCAGAAAAATTACCCGGAAATTGCCAAATACGAATTACTTAATTGCCGTATATTCTAATATGTATTTCAGAAGCTAATTGGGAAATTTTAAATCTGTACAGTTTTGAAATTCATCCTTCAAACTCCTATAACAAACTATAAATTCAAAAAGTGTTTTTTAAAACTTAAATTAGTCTAATATCTTACGCAATCAGTAAATTTCAATAGTTTAAAACTATTATTAATAGAATGCAGTAAAATTTTGTTGGCAAGCAAAACATTTTACGAATGTTAAAGCGAAAAAATTGCCTTTAAGCAAATATTTTTTTTTTGTAAAAGTCACTACTGTAACAATATGGATTATTTTATAAATTTGAAAATAATAAAGAAAATTCATTTTTAAAAATTTTTATTCTAATTTTTTTTACGTTCTCCAATGTTACAGTGTTTTTATGCATTGTCGTTTTAGCTTACAATTTACTTATTGCAAAATTAATTAAATTATAGGTGTGTTTCATGGTGAAAATTGATGTCAATACCTGTCCTGAGCAATGGTATAATATTATGCACATTTTCTTAAAAAGAAAAAAAAATTGCCAACTTAACTTAAAGTTTTAACTCAAAATGGAGTACTTGATTTTACAAACGTTGAAAACTTTTTTGTTAAGAAAGAATATTTTTGTAATATAAAAGCATAAAATTAAGGTTAAAACTAGTAATAAGATTCGATTACAAACCTAAAAAAGGAAGAAAAGAAAAGAAAAAAATTAAGAAAACTTTTTATTTAATTTAGTAATCACAATAGCAATTTCTTTAAAACAATCTTGACTAACGTTTTTATTTTTTGTTATTCTTAAACTTATTTATTCGCTAACAACTAGAAGTTGTAAAAACTCATTATGAACTCAAAACTAAACTCTTGATTTAAAATATTTATAACATTTCGAGCTGTTAATTCAAAATTCCGATTAAAGATAAGATTCTAAGTCGTAATAAGCTTTAACGCTTACAAGACTAATTTTTCTTTTTCTATAAAAAAATATAATAGATCAACATTAATAGATCAAATAAGGTAAAAGTAACAACATTCTGCTAAATAGACTAAACAATTAGACTAAAACGTTATTGTTACTTAAAGAAACAAGTGGATTATGCATTCGCATAAAATTCAAACTTATTTAGCCCATCCATAGGGTATTTTGGGCAGGATATATACGTTTCGGAAATATCTGCAGGAATATATAAGTCTCGGTGGAACATATATATCCAATGGGTTAAAAAATTAAGTTTCAGATTGATGGAAAAACTCATATCCATCTCTAATTGCCAGTTTAAGTAAGAATAAGTCTTCCAATGCATTCGTTGTTAAAAAAAAGGAACAAAAAAAAAAAACAATATTTTCCATTCTCTTTAAAACTTACAAGTTTCATTGAATTTACTCTACTGTAGTAGATATACTCTGATAATTGTCTTTTTCATGTACTTTCTAAAATTATTGACTACAACTGAAATATATAATATTATTTGAGTTGCAACCATCTAAATTTTGATCAACTTTTAATTTATGAATTTATTTTTGCCGCAATAGCAGTGTTAGAAATATTAAGATTCAAATATTACACAATAACTTTTTATTGCATCAATCTTGATTTATTATGCGATTAAAAATGTTGTCTTAAAATATACATTTAAAAACATACGCCACGTATATTTTTGCATATCAAATGATATCATCTGGTTCAAAGTGAATTTATGATACAATAAATATAAAACTTCAAAAAATTTAACATTAAAAGGTATTATGTAAAGAACAATCTTGTTTGTTATGAAAATTCTCGTATTTTGTTTTAAATATAGACTTCTGGAACTCTTGATAAAATGTTTCAATTAAATAACATATTTCTCTCAAAAAACTGCAAGAATTTCAGACATTTAACTAGAAGTAATTTCATCATCATCGTCACTGTAAGCATCAGAATCAGAATTGTTCCAACTGTTCCTTCTTGAATTCGAATCATTCAAAAAACAGTCACTTAAAAGACGAAGACGCCTATAGTTGATACGGTCCATGTCTTCTTCATCTTCAAGGCACTTAACATCCTTTGCTGTTTGATTAAGCTCATGCTGATTTTCAACACTATTCGCTGATTGGTTGTGTTTGGTTTCAGTTTTTGCGTCTGTTGACTCAGACGCGTTATTATTGCTTGCAGTGACGCACGTATCGTCTTCACTCTCTTCTGGTATTGTAGGTATACTTACCGGATTCGAATCCGATACAGAGAATTGGTCTTTAATGCTGGTGGACAGAGACAAACCCTGTTCGTTATTCAAGAAAAATTCTTGATCAATCAGTGTCTCGTTAGAGAAGCAGTAATTGGAACACGATTTCCAATCCCAAATGTTCTGCGTGCAAATCTTGAAGTTCGTAAAGCAATCTGTTGCACGATTACTTTCAATCGTTGAGAGGTCTTTTTCAGAACTCGATTCTGGAAGTGACTCATCCTTCCTTGGAGCCACGTTCCTTTCGTAGATATTATGGATCTTCGAAGTTTTGATGAAAGTGTTCGAATCCAACGAGTATTTTCGATCAGTGTCTTCGCCTGAACTACCCTCTGACGAAGGCCTTGTGATTTTGAGATCCGGAATAGTTCGATTCTCATTTTTGTCTCCATCCTCTGGGGAACTCCCTGAAGATTCCGGCTTGATTCTGCGTCCTTCATCTTGAGAAAATTGCTTGACTACTTTGTTGTTACTGCTGATGGCTCTTAAGCTCTTGACGGGAGAGCTCTCTGTTGATTCTTCAGAGCATTGTGGGGATTCTTCTTCATCGTATTTGGGATAGTGATGAGAAAATAAAAGTTGCTCAAGATCTTTGATGCGGTGTTTGGAATCTTCAACTTCTTTTTCTTTATCAAGTAACTTCGATTGCAAAACTTCACACTGCAACAGAAAAAAAAGATTATTTGTCTTATGTTTATTTTTCTACTGAATGATTTGAAAAGAACGATAGGTTTTTGGAGTCTTATTACTAAACATTTGATTGATCAAATGCTATGAAATTCGGTTGATAGACTTGTGTTTTAACAAAACAATAGTATGCGAAATTTATTTTTATCTCTAAAAATAATGTTAAAAGAACGCTGATTTTTTAATGATAATTAATTATAAAATCAAGTGATCATCATTTCAGAAATCTTTGGATTTCTTTTGCATGCGATAATTTTTTTTTACTATTGGACATTTTTTTTGTTGCAATTTCTTTTCAAATTAGAGAAGTGTTTTCAAAAGTCTTTAATACATTTTTTTTATTTCTGAAAACTTATATTGAACATCTCTATTCACTTATTCACTAATACGCTGATTCAATTCAGTGTGTTCTGACTTTCCAATGAACACTAATTTTCTGATTATCTTATTCTATGGTTCATTGAATCGCTTTCTTTATTCTTCTTCCTCTGTTTTTTTCCAGCAAAACCATTAATATTGCTGGCATTCGTAACAGCGTAAAAGTTTAATATGCGTTGAAATAATTTAACATGAGATAAGCCATTTAAACAAACACGTGGAAAGTATAAAAAATAGCCTGATTTGAAACATGCTTTTGAAAAATGGCTATCATAATATTATAATTTCATAATATTATACAAGCAAAAATATTATGCAATTCATGATATTAATGCTGATTAATTATTCTAAACTGATGTAAAAGAATAAAAAATATAAACTATGAATAGATTGAATTGCAAGAACAAGAGATTATTTGCATACAACTTGATCATAAAGTTAACTGAACTGTTCACAGATTTTTGAAGCTTAAAAATTCCTGATTAAAACGAAAACAATTTAGATAAAAAAAAAGCTAATTCAATTTGCAAAACTTCAGTCACTTCATAGAATATACAAAAATTATTTGAGATATGAAAGGAATAGCTTTAATGCAACTTACCCTTGCAATAAGCTGCCATATTGTTCGTCCAGGAACCTGCATTTTAAAAGAGAACAATTTTAGAAGACTTTTAATTTTTATTAACATAGTTAAAAAGAGAGATACGAATGAAAGACACTTTTATTTTGTGTTTTGAAACTGCTCGGATCAAATTTGAAATATTACCGGCTTAAAATATTTTGTTACCAACCCTATCTGGTTTTGCAATAAAATTTATATGTATTCCTTTTATTATATTAATATTAAAACAAGTATAATTTGTTAACAATTAAATACTGACTGATAAATGATTCTTAAGTAATAGAGCACGCTCTTGGCATATACTATTACGTTATTTCTCTTGTATTCGTTTGTTAGGAGCATTATCATTATTATCAAATACCAGTCGTTAGGCCCTAGGCCATTAGATGACAGGGCCTCTGATATTTTTTCATTTGACTGGAGAAAGCTAATAGTGCAAAGGCAGTCGTTCAAATGTAAATTAGTCATATCCTGGCCAGTCATACTAAGAGAAAATGTAAGGTCAAGATGGGCACGAAGACAATCATGCCCTATTAGATGCCTAAAAGTTGCAGCTGAAGCCACATGCTGTGAGCCAGGAACAATCTGTTGTTTAGAGAAGAATACATTTTAAAGTCTTCCACTTGAAAGATGCAAATTCTAATGTCTCCGTTTCGTAAGTCATTTCCCTAGAGAAAGCATTGGAAATCCTGGAAATTTCCAGTCAAGCAGAATGGAATCCTAAATTCCCAGAAGGTTTCTGGGGAACCTAAGATCCCTACTTGTCTACGAAGTCAGCTTTCTCATTTTCTGCTATGCCACTGTGAATGGGAATCCACTGGAAGGGAAAATTTATTATGAAAATTCTCAAGCAGAGTTCTGCATCTCAAAAAACAATTATCGATGCATCGACCAGGAACATTTGTTCAGTGAAAGAGATACCTTTTGGTTTCAAATTCAATAAGAAATCAAATCATACGATTTTATTTAAACAACTTAAGCATTAATTAATGACAGCACAGTTAAAGAAATAGCGAAAATAACTAGGAAAATAAGTTTGGTTAGATAATTTAATATTGACTATTACGTTTGGAAAAAATATGTACGAAATTCCTAACGCATAAAATATCGAATAGTGATTTATACAGTATAGTGGGTAGCATACTACACTACAAAGCCAATGACACCAGTTTAAATTCTGTTGTCACATGGATGTTTACTTTGATTGTGAGTCTTTCATACAATTTTTAATGTAGATCAGAGAGTAGATTTATTAAAATGCAGGAGCTTATGTCAATATCTAAATTGGGTAGCTAGCTTACTTTGACAGAGTGAAGTTACTGTTGCTTATGTAACTTGAATCTTTTGATTTTTTAGGGATTACTTCACGACTCCATCCGGGTTAAAGAGTGTAGAGGAATTACCAACTTTTTATTGCAAAATTAAATAAGCGTTAATTTTATCACAAACAACGTCGACTAGGGATGAAGTGAGCAAAATGCAACATTCAAGTCCCTGTGCTTTTTTCCCCCTCTTCCCGTTGCTGTCAGATTCTATTCAGTATAGCAATTCAACAGTTTATAAACTGTTCTTTTATTCTCTTTCTTAGCAATGCTGCTTTTTAGTGCAAAAAATTATTCGTTCATTTAATTATTCTAAGTTTTCTATTTAGATAACCGCATTTAAATAGAAAAATAAATAAATAAATGTCAGAAAAGTTCTGAATTTTGGTGCTGTCTAAACACTATATAATCTTTGTAACACTTTCTTGGGCATGTATTTTACCATAATTTTACAGAAATGTTATTCTGTACTCTCGAGCGGTACGCTCATCATTAAATCATGGATTGGCAAAGTTATGTTCAGAGACACATTATGGAAGATAAACCACTCCAGCCAAAAAAACTATAAAAAAAGCAATGCGCCATTGCTACACATCTGGATCTTTCCGCCTTTCCATGCTATTAGCACTATGCTAGTTTTTGCGACATTCTCCCTTCCTTATCTTAGCAATCAAAAACTCATAATGCCTAATTTCTTCATTTGAAACATATTTGAGCTGAATACTCTTCGATGTATATTTTCAAAAGTGTGCATTTTCTAGAAATACCAAAATAAGTTCTATTTTTGTAATGAAAGTAAATGATGAACACATATTTTCTGTAAGAATCATTAAATGTCAGCACCACTTATTATATTCATAAGTTCCATAAAGTTTTTAACTCATTGAAATCAAAAATATCGATACTATTCTTAAATTTTTTAAAAATATATATGTATATAAAGTGGATTACCTTTTCTCCCTTTCATGAAAAAAAGATAAAAACTATTTTAATGATTCGGGAATAGCATAAAGAGCTATTTTTGTACATTTTATTCCTGGAAAGAACAATAAAAAGCTTTTATTTTTATCCTTGTCACTAGATAGCAGCATCATTAAGAGACGGCGAGCTCGTTTTAAATTGTATAGGTATACGTTTTTAAAGGTAAAGTGGTGCCTCTTATTTTCTCCTCTTTGGTTACTTTATAATAATATTGTATACTAATCATCCAATTAATCACTTGAAAATCAATCACGTCTTATTGTTGACCAAAAAACTTTCTAATGAATATATGGAAGCTTTGCATATTTGAAGTTGATCAATTTTTCAGATGTGTCTTCTGTCCAGGGCTAAAGAGAATAATAGAAGGGCTGGTTCACTCCTTTGAAGTAGTTCTCGCCGCGCCAATCCTCCGATTTTCTCTAGTGACGTCACTTTGGCGCAAAGCTAGCACTTTAACTTCAAGAACGGAGCGTTCGGCCTTACTAGCTCTAACTAAAACTAATATTGGAGCATATCTTTTTGCGAGATATTTTAAGACATTTTTTATTTTCTATAATGACTTTCCTCAGTTTTCGCAGTGAATTTACAAGAATTTAAAACGATTATCGAAATGCCAGCTTGCACGATTGCAACTTGAAAAAGTTTGATAGAAAAACAAAAGGAAAAAATGTAATTTTCCGCGTGTTCCCTAAAGTAAATGAACAACTATGTAAAGAATGGATTCCGAAATGACACAGTTAATATAAAACCGCAATACGTTTATTCTGTCGTAAAGAACTTTTATAAAAATTCATTATCTAAATAGAAACCGCCTCGCTACTTCATAAAGAAAGGCAGGTGAAAAGAATTAAAAAATAGATAAAGTCAAAGAAAATTAAAATGTAAGTAAAAAGTATAAATAAAATATATAGTATATAGTTGAAATTCTCCTAATTTCATAACATATTTTTTAATGTAGTTATTCTAAATATTTATGATTTTTTTTAAAAATTATATTCTCTTCAATTTAAATATCTATAAATTATATCATCGTAAATTTAAATGTCTATAAACAATTGTAAAATTTCTAATGTCATTATGAACCTAAATTATTATTTTGTTTCAGTAATTAGCGTTTAAGGTTGATGTTTCCTAATGATTAAGTATGAACAAATTGCTATTAACGACATATTTTAAAATCAGGGATTCTAAATTTAACTTAACTTATCTTTATAAAAGAATATGTAGATAAAAAAAGTGTCGATATATGCCTTCATTTTTCTTAATAGTTAAAGTTAAAACTGAACTTTTTAAAATAAAGTATTTATCGTGTCATTTTCACCAACTAGCAAAACATTTTTATAAGTTTAAAATGGTATTTTTTTAATATAATAACCAAGAAAGTTTTTTTTGAACTATGTTTATGAACGGAAATAATGTGTTAATTACGTAAAGTTTGAAAGCTAATAACCAGAAAAAGTCTAACTTATTTTTACAAAGAGAAAGATTGAAAGTTATCATAATATCTTTGCTTGTGATCTCCGAGATCTGTGGACACAGTGACGTCATGAGGAGGGAAATCGTAGATTCAGCTCTGAGAGCGGAGTGAACTAGCCCTTCTATTCTCTTTAGCCCTGCTTCTGTCAATTAACTGATTAACAGCATTTGTAAATTTTATTTTTGCTAACATAAAAACTCAGTTTTAAAAATTAGAATTATAAAAATTTCTGAGAAAAAAAATACAACGTTAACTACTTAGTCTAACTAATAATTCATAACTTCCAGTTAGAAAGCCTGATCTAAAGTTAAGTAATCTAAAACAAAAGTCAGCAAATATTTCAGATGTGTCTTTGGTCACTCAACTCATTAACAGCATTCTTAAATTCTATTATTATCATAAAAGCTTAGTTTTAAAGGATAGAATTTTCAAACTGTTTTAAGAAAATGACTTTGAAGCAATAGTTCAAAGTTTAGAATCGTAAAATTTATATGCTTAATTTATAATGCAAAAGGAAGACATTTTATAAAATTAAGTAACCTTTCTCTCATAAATAAGACAATTTGTACTGATCTAAATTTTCATTAATAATCTATTAATTTATAGTAAGAATACACTTACTCTGCTGGCATTCTTTAAATCTTCAATCATGGCTTTTATTTCAGAAACTTCCTGTCCTGTAAAAATTATTAGCTTTATGCTTAAGAAAGTTTTGATATAATGTATTCAATTCCTAGTTTTAAAGAAAATAATGTTTTTAAAATTAGAACGTAAATATATAGAAAGTTTTTTCGTGCAATGGTATAACATAGTTAAAATTTCCAGAATAAGAAGATACCGATACCATAAGACATTGTTGAAAAAAGGACACAAATTTAGATTTAAAAAAGGTATGACATAATAATTACAAACATAAACGATTTTAAGTAAGAAATTGTGTTTCGTCGAGAGTTTCCTGCTATTTTTATGATGTTAAATGTTACCATATTCACCAAAATGACTCTCAGGACCTTCCTCACAAGTACAGTTCAATTGGTATTTTTTCCAAATAATAATTTTTTTTACCTTTTTCTTCTTCTTTTGTCACAATTCCACTATCAACTGAATTTTCTTGGGAATTTTTGAGAAGTGTATCTACACTAAATGCTCTCTGAGCCTGAAGATTGGTCTTCATTCTTTAGAGATAAAAAATGAAAATGTCAGTTAAAATACTTAAAAATTCAATTTATCAAAAAAAAATATTTTGCTTTATAAAATTATCTAATTTACCCTACGATAAATACTTAAGAATTTTTGTTACATTTTGAATTCAATTTACAATTATTTAAATTTTTTTCTTCCAAAAATCCTTTTAAAGAATATATTAACTTACCGTTTCGACCGGAGACAATATAAATTCATAAATAAAAATGTATCTGCAAAGATGCAATTTTTTTTTAATTCAAAAATGTTTTTTAGAACTGAAAAGAAAAAATACTTCTTGAAATTGAATCAAATAATATTTATTCAGCTTTAAATTTTTTTCTCCCATTAATATTCAGTTATGTTAGTTAATAATAAGTCAGTTTTTTATATGTAGATGTCATACTATAATTTTTTAATTAACAATAAATTTTATAATTTAATTACAAGTTTGAAATTTTTAAATAATTAAAAATGAACTACTTAACAATAATTTTATTATATTAATTGAAAATAAATATTAATTAACTAGAAATTTGTTAGCATTATTACTTAACAATAAATTTAAATAATTTATAAATTTCAGTTTTTAAAATAAACTGAAAATTAAAGAAAAAAAAACTAGATTAGTTATAGAGTTAAAAAACAGGTGATTTCTTTTGAATTGGAGTCAAACTTAAATATTCATTCATATGCAATATACAGTTAACATGTAATCATTAGTTTCAGATGAAAATTCTGCCGAAGCATGTAAAGAAAATGCTTAAAATAGAAGGAGATTAAAGAAGACAAAGCAAAAAGAATTTAATTGTAGATTTTTAATATGGAAAAGGAGAAAATGGAATTCAAATGGAAATTTCAAATATGGTAAATAATGAATGTATATAGCTTCAAATATAGTAAAATGAAAGAATTGAATTCAAATGGAGATTGTAAATATGATAAATAAAGGATGTATAAGATTTCAAATATGAAAAAATAAAAGAATGGAATTTAAATGAAGCGTTCAAATATGGTAAATAAAGAAATGTGGTGCAAGTTCAGAAAAATAAAATATAAAAATTATTGTTTCTTTTTCAAAGCGATATTTTGGTAAAGATTTACTTCTTAGTGTTTAATTTGTTTTTAAATTAAGAACAAACTGAATTTTTTTCAATAAAACAAAAATTAAAATTGATACAATAGGATGATAGTTTACAAAAAATAAAAATAAATCCTAATGCAGGAATCATTTCCATTCTATAAAAAATCACTTTATTTATTAAATTTAAATTTAAATTAATTTGAAATAGCTCTAAATAAGAAAAATAAATTGAAAAGAATCATAAAATGTCTTAATATTACTGATAAACATAATAAAAGCGATGACAAATAAAATAATTTAATTATATTTTCATACCTTTTCTTAGCATGATCTTCTAGCACAGATTTTGCTTCTGGATATTCTACCAAGGCCTATAGTTGAAAAATCAATTTTCTTAATGAAATTATTACAAAATCCTTTTAAAAAAGTTAGTTATAAACGCATTTCTCAATATTTTTCGTTAAAATTGAATTCTAATGCATCGATTTCAATTCTCATCTGCCTCTTTCTAATAATAAGTTTAGAAAATTATCTAAGAATTCAAACTTAATAATTTAGAATTTAGATCAGAATTATCAGTATCAACTAAATCAGAATTATTTACAATGGAATGAGAGCAGAATATCGCTATATGTTGATTCAGTCGTAGATATTGTATAATAGCTACTGTAAAATAAATAAAATACCCAATTCTTTCATTTGGCCAATGTAGTAGCTTGCTTTCGTATGGCAACTGTACAAGATTACTTACAAAAACATTTAGACCGGAAAGATAACAAGGATTCAGTTGGTTGCCTGCTGAATCACTATAGCGATCCCTTCAAGAGCTGTCCTATTGTTTTTTAAGCTTTTTAAAAACAGCTCTATAATACCCTCCAGGGTAATAATATAGAGACTAACTATTGCCCTCGTTTTTTATCATATTGTAAAGTCCATAAATTAACCAATTTTCCTCACTTTTTTAATATCACTTTTTTAGATCGATGAAGTGTAGAATTAAATTATGTGAAAGACAGAATTGGCAATATTGTGCTCGCAAAAACTCCATCACGCATTCTAGATCTTGACCTTTCACAAAAGTCAAACAAACTGCGAACATTAGAGACGGTTATCAGACAATTAAACCGGTCATTATATTTTTAGCTTCACCATCTTCAAAAGTGATACTACGGATTCTGATAAAGATTTTTAATTTCCGCATTTAAACATTAACTTACAACAGACATTTTTTATTTACTTGTAACCGACATTGAACAACGAACACATTAGTGAGCAAAGACTGGCAATGTTCATTTTTGTAGTCTTGTAATTTTGACACCAATCCAGAAGACAAGGTAACGCCTGGATCAAGCAATGCAACAAACTATCTTTCGTGGGGATTTGTTGATTCAATTAAAATACTTTTGCTGTTAACTAACAAAGGAGGGCCACGAAAACCTTTCACGGTTAGTCAACACACTGGAGATTCTAACACATGATCCGTCCACCACTGAGGATATATCATCGATATATCCTTAGATATATAATTAGTCTGATCACTGTGTGGACATATTTAATGTCCACGCTGTGGTCAGTGCGTGTCATAAGCAGAATTTGTATCGATCATCCATCGGGATTCGACCCTAGATCACTTCATTGAGAGGTGGGCACTCTACTCCCTCAGCAATATATATATATATTGTATATTTTCTTGTGATATGTGTATATTTTCTTGAGTTCATACTGTTTAAGATTGTAAATATGTAAAACTTTAGTATGGTTATTTTCAGACATATTATATATGTAATTATGGTGGCTGGGTGGCGCAGTTGGTTTGTCGTTGGCCTTATGAGCCCAAGTCTGCGGGTTCGATCCCCGGCCCAGACACCGGATTTTCGGAATGCAGAAAATCCTCAGCGGCCATGTCGTATGATTATGCGGTATGTAAAAGATCCCTGGAGTGCCTTATTGGCTCTTGGCATTTCCGGCAAAATTAAATTCCTAGTGCTCTTTGGCATCCAAATAGAGTCTCGGTGCTGCCATCTAGTGTGGCAGAAACTGGACGTCCAAATTAACATGTCCAAAGGTATCTCACCCATAGTGGTGGTCCTGAAAGAGTGGATGCCACCTCTTACGAACGCACTAGGCGTGCTCATTGGCAAGACCGACTGTGCAGCTCATTGGAAGTAAAACAATTTTAAAAAAATAAAAAATATATGCAATTATACTTACCGCCATGAGATCCCGCCTGGAGAGGCATAAAAGTTCTGAATAGCCTATGGAGCGTACGTCAGCCGTTCGTCTACGGAAAAAGGCGCTTAAAAAGGATGGATACAAACAAAGTGAACAAACATAAAGTTTAAAACTACTCTACCCACTACCTCTACGACTAATGATGCACCATCACCAAACTACATACCCAACTGCTTAATGGTTTCACTTTTGCATGCACACACACTTGAAAACTTAACAGCACTTACTTTTACTACGGTAATAAACTTTTAAAATAGCACATACCAACTGTCTTCTTTTTATACCCTAACTATTCCACATATTTGTAGAACAAACAAAATTAAAATGTAAAGTGATTATCAAAATTTTTTTCTAATAAAAAAACTATAGAAAGTAACAGAGAAATATTTATATATCTAAAGAAATTAAAAATTGTACCACTTAAGAAAATTAATGTATTTCTGTAACTCTTAATGTATTTATGTAATTTCTTATGTAAATTTTAATGTTAGTATGAGGGTGAACTAATTTATGCTCCCAGAAAAACTAGGTGAACCATAATATATGGGTAATTTTTGCTTTCATGTGAAAATTTAGTTTAATGTAAGAAATCCATTACAGTTACAGCACATTGAAGCACTTAATGGTATGTTGTTTCGTATTCAACTCGATCCAGTCCTTAGTTAGATCAAGTCCCGAAGACCATTCACCTACAGAAAGTTATGAACCAGTACTAGATTTTCAGAGAGATCGCGGTCTTCTCCATTTCTAAACAGGAGAGCAAATAGTCTGGAGCAGATTGGTGTAAAAAAACCCCGATCGGCCTGTCTAGGGATCAGGGAACTGGCCTTGCATCAGAAAGGTTCTGGTTTCGAATCCTTGGCAAGGCATGAATGTTCTTTCATTCTCCACCTAATGTGCCCTGACAGAGTGGCTAATAAATCTGCCCTTCAGATGCCTGTATGACGAAAGGTCATTCTCCAGGTGGGCAAAAAGATTGGTGTGAATTACACTTGGGGCACATAGGAAGCTCCTTTGTTCTTGCACGTATAAATGTGTTCGAGTATGTCCACTGATGAATCTGGTAATAGTGGTCTGTAATTTTCTATAGCCCTTTGGCACTTTACGGTGTTTATCGGGGGAGCAAAATTTCAAATAATCTGATTTTAATCTGATCTAATCTTCGTCGTAATCAGATTTAATCTTCGTGGTTTGATGTGCCCTTCTGAAACATTTTAATTCTTGCATACGATAATTTGAGCAAATTTAATTAAGTTTTTTAAACAAACTTTTAAATTAAATCTAATTGGGATATTTTTAATTGAGATTCCCATATTTATTATTTGGAAACATTTTATTCACAAAAATTTATAAGACGTAAGAGAAATGTTGTGATGAGAAAAATAATTCGAAAAATTCAAATAAATTTAATTTGAAATAATTTAAAAAATTATTTAAAAAAAGTATTTAAGGAATTATTTAAAAATTATTTGAAAATTTAATTTAAATAAGAATTTAAAAATTCTAAGAAAAATTCAAATTAATTTAATTTGAATGAAAAGCATTATATAAGATAAAAAAAATATTCCATTATATGAATCATAAACTGTAAAATTTTACTGTTCACGGAACTGAAAAGGTTCAATTTTATGTTAATCATATTTCTATTGATTGGAAATAGCATTAAGGTAACATGACCTTCTATTTCAAAGGATATGAAGTAATAGTTAAGTATTTCGGAACAAATCTGTTTATTATTTTCAATAATAGAAGATTTTTTATTTAAATAATATTAGAAAATATTTAACTATCTAGATTCAAATTTTGTGTTTTTATTTTTAGCTTTGAAAAATATATCATATTTTTTTAAGTGATGGACGTGCTTTAAATTAAAAACGAAAACGCTTTTAAAGTTTTTTTTAGTCTTTAAAAGTTTTTTGCGCACTTTTAAATATTATTTAATACTTCAAAACCTAATAAGTTTTTATTAGACATTATTTAGGTATAGAATTTCAGTATTTTGAGAATAATTTTGTACGGAATTTCAACGCAATCCTTACAAATTAATACAAGAATATCTTTATGTTATCCCTGATTTTCTATTACCTTTAAAGACAAAAGTAGCTAATAATTTATAAATTGCTAAGTACATTAAAAATTTTTAACTAAAAATTGTCTAAATAGCTGAAAAAAAGTTTAAAATTTAAAATTAGAAAACAATTTTAAAAATTGATGATATCTGCGCTGAAACACTGTTCTTACTACGAATTCATTTATACCCAGGGGTCTACAAATCATGGATGCTAAGCCTCTACGGCTCTTTAAAACATTGATTACGGAATCCAATATCAGGGTAATTTTCTTTGGAAAATTTAATTCTTTGAGTTTATGACCAATTAATTATCAAAACTGTCAGGATTTTGAATTGTAGTTAAATATGAATAGTTTGAGCAATATATTGATTGAGACATTGATGCTTATTTCTGGGCTACTAAAAACTTAGGCTTTTTAAAAACTTGTCACTGCAATTTTCTGCACTAAAAAGCACGTATTTATATCTATGATGAGCAGAAAAAAATTATAACAATGCAGAAATGTATCGCATTATGTGAAATAAAGTAAATTTCAACTTATTTTTTATGCAGAATGTTATAATAATGTTAGTTTGTGCTTTCACATTTGAAAAAAGTAACATTAAAATAATGGTAACGTTAATCGCATAATTTTAGAAAGGTTTTTCTAAAATTATATATTTTATTATTATTTCTAAAATAATATAATTATGTTTCGGGATGAAATTTTAGCTATTATTGTCTTTGAATATTGAGATAAACAGTTATTTTGTAGGAGTAATTAATAACAAACTAGGTTGGAGAGCAAACGCGATACTTATTTTAATAACAAAAATTGAAGAAATATATTAAGTAAAAATTCTTACGTGAAAGTTATCCTAGTATATGCATCAAAATAGAAAAAAATAATGTATTTATGTCACACTTACATAACTAAGTTTATATATATATATATTTATAAATCTTTAGTTTTTATAATATATAAGAAAGTTGTCGAAATCTTATCACTTTTATCATTGAAATTTTTATGAGCCACAAGTCACTAACAGCTAGACTTGAAATATTTTATTAATAAAATGCAGTTATTCAGCTACTAATATTGTATTATTTTTTGATAATAATATTTGCGCAGCAAGTACTGAAAATTAATTGTTTTAACAAGGCCTGCAAGTGGTGTGATTTAGGAAATTGGTTGCCTCGATTGTAACACTGCTTCCTAAATCGTACCAACCTCAAAAGTATTAAGTATTTATTATTAAGTGAATAAGTAGACTATGTGCAATCCGATACAATTAAATTTTTAATTTGTTAAAATTATAATAATAATATGATAAGCTTATTAAATGTTAATGAATCATGAATTTACGTGCTACAAAGTTCAAACGTAACTTCTATAAGTACTGCTAAGACTAAATCTTCTTAGGAATTAAAGCCAATTTTCTACTTCTTAGGTTTTAGAAGTGGGGAAATTGGTTCGATTGAAGCCTTCAACATGGAAAGTAAAGAAATCTTCAACATAGAAGCATGAGGACAGATCACTCTTTACACCGCAATATTACCTCCGTTCTCTTCAAAGCATGAAAAGTTTTTAAGTGTCCTGGACTCTTCAATACCCATAACCTAACGAAAAGCCTAGCTCCTATGTTCAGTCAAATTATTTTTACGATTTTGAAACTATGCTAGTTGTAAATGGCTCAAAACCGTATAATTTTGTATTCATCGTCTTATAACCATGCTAGTTGCAAATGGTTTCAAGACTGTAAAGAATAAAAATGTGCTTTAGCCAAAATTCTTTTGTTAATCGGAGTGACAGCTGTTGCTGGTTATTTTGCAATGATTTTAGAATGATAATTCTAACAGTGTGGCAAAAACAGTTTAAGTAAAAGCTAAAGTAATATTTTGACGTATTTTTTGCCTGCCTTACTAGATCTTCAGCTAACAAAATATTCGTAAGGAAAATGACAATCAGTTAAAAGGGAAGCAAGACGTTTTCGATGTCGAAAAAATGATTTTTTCAACCATATCGACAAGCTATTTTTTCGTAATATTAAATACATTTTAAAACTTTAAACTTTATATTTATAAACACTACGGGCTATTAATATCAATAAATAACAATAAAAAGGAATTTAAAATGTTTATAAGTTCAATTTTTATAAATATTTGAAAATTTAATGTATATGTAATTTTTTTTTACCAGACATAACTTTCGGTACGCTCGTACAAAAAACAAATCATTGTAAAGTTATGAAAATTTCTATGCTTGTACATATACCTTATTTACACTTAATTAACTATATAAAGTTTATTTTTTTCATTATAATTTTGTTATACAGGGGAAGTTTTTTAAAATTTGAACGAATTTTTGCATTTTTTCAGAAATACTAAATTTATTTTGCTTATACATAATATATTCTGTACATATTATGAAACAAACTATTTCACCTGATTTTTCAAACATATTTACATGAGTGAATGCCAATTTTTTGTTGATTTTTCATGTAAAAAATGTTTTGAGCGTACCGAAAGCTATGTCTGGTAAAAAAAAAATTATATATACATTAAATTTTCAAATATTTATAAAAATTAAATTTATAAACATTTTAAATTCCTTTTTATTGTTATTTATTGATATTAATAGCCCGTAGTGTTTATAAATGTAAAGTTTAAAGTTTTAAAATGCATTTAATATTACTAAAAAATAGCTTGTCGATATGGTTGAAAAAATCATTTTTTCGACATCGAAAACGTTTTGCTTCCCTAAGTTCATAGGCATAAAGATAAATAAGAACAGGGATGAATATGCTACAATAATAGATCAAGTTATAATGAAGTTATTTATGTAAAACATGTATATTAATTTGAACTTATCGGATATAAAATCAATTGAAAGTAAATAAACATCAGAAATGGCACGCAAAGAATATAAGAAAAAAGTAACTTTTCTATGGATTATGTACACTGTAAAAATTCCCTATCAAATTACGTTAAAAAGTATTAGCTCTATGAGTGCCAATACTTTTTACCATAAAAATCCATTGAAAACAAAACAACGACGTGAGCCAAAAGCAGGATTTGTATCGGCAACTCAACGGGATTCGAACCTGGGTTGTCTATAGTGAAGGGACACCTGAGTTACCGCGTCACGTGTATGCTTGGTTGACTTCATTTTGTTTAGATTTGTAAACAAAATAAAGAAATGAAAGGAAAATTCTGATATACCATAATTTTTACAATAATATTTCTGTAAAATCACAATATTACTGTAATTAAATAAGCATTATGTAAAAATTACGGTAGAAAATTTTACGGTAAAACTGGATTTTACGGAAGCTGCACTCAGGCTGCAAGTACTTTTTCCGTAATTTGATCAGGAATTTTAGACAATGTAGAATTAGCAAATAAGAATTTTGTCGAACACTTTTTCTTTTCAGTAAGATTTAGCCGTTTTAGTTAATAAATTTTAGGCAGTAAAACTTCTACATCAAGATTGCATTATTTATTTAACAATATGTTGAATAAACTGCTATTTTATAAACTTATACTTTTATTTCTGCTTTAAACATTTACAATGAAGCGTTTAAAAACTATTTTGTTTGGCTCCTAAATATCTAAATTAGTAACTACAATCATGAAAAACTTTCAACTTAATATGTTCATATAGAGAATAAATTTAGTGTATAAATTTCAATTTCAATTATAAAAAAGTAATAGCTTATTATTAAAATTCATTTGCGAACAGGGTAGTGCTTACACTTAGCGTTTGTGAAAAAAATAACAAATAAAATTTAACAAAATTATTACTATTTACAAAATAATGAAGCCCTTTTTTAATTATAATATATTTGTAAAATACCTGTTTTGAACTCCTTCTAATCGAAGTAAACTTATTTCTCCAAAATAATTCCCTTCACTTAAAACAGCGACAACCATTGGTTTGGCTGAAGTTGAATTATTCACTATTACCTGAAAAACAACTTTTGATCAAGATATAAAAGGAGAAAAAATTATTTTTAAAGCATTGTGTAAACATTAATATATATATATATATATATATATATATA
>NC_092210.1:38235697-38282766 GCF_043381705.1 Parasteatoda tepidariorum | reverse complement strand
GCCATTGGACCAGACTTCATTTTTATGGATGACAATGCCCGGCCACACCGTACTGCTAATGTTCAAGAGGTACTGGAAAGTGAAGATATCACACGAATGGATTGGTCAGCTTACTCTCCAGATCTAAATCCCATAGAGCATGTGTGGGATGCATTAGGGAGACGTCTTGCGACACGACAGTATCCTCCTGGTAACACCCATCAGGTGAAAGATGCGTTAAAGGAGGAATGGAGAAGTTTACCCCAAGAACTCCTGGATAATCTGGTGCTTAGCATGGAGAGACGATGCCAAGCAACAATTACAGTAAGGGGAGGGCATATCCCATACTAGGGAACATCTGCCAGTTGTACTTACGCTTCTTCAGGCAATCATTTGTAACGCCACTATATGTCAAATAAAGCCTTTTTTTGTTCCATACCCTACTTTAAGCTTTATATTCATTTCTGCGCCATTATTCTTTTACCATCGTTTAAGTACAAAATTACGTACATCATATTCAAATTTCATGTCAATCGGATGATTTCTTGTAGAGTTATAACAAAAAACGCACTTGTTGCTTAAGTTTTGTACACCAATGTATTACTTGTATGAATTAAATATTTATTCCAAATTTATTTTTATAAAATTTAATTTAATGTATTTGAAGCTAGATTTCAAAATATTATCATTTCATCAAATATGTCAAAACTTGATAACCAAACAATTGAAACCAGTAAATAATTGGTACAAAATATTATTTCTAGTCATGAATAATATCTACGAAAAATTTTTAAAAAATAAAATAATTTAAGAGCGCTACAAAACTGGGGTTCCGTGCAAACTAGAAGGAATTGTAAAATAAAAGAGCACCGTAAAATCAAATTCCCACCATAAATTTAAAGAACTTCATAAAATAAAGACTCTCATGAAATTAAAATAGCAGTTTAAATTTTGATTTCTTACAAAATCAGACACCACTTTAAGTTTAGTGAGCACATTTAAATCGTAGAAAGTAATACAAAATGCAAAGCAAGATATTTTTATTGGCTTAAATGATTGGAAAAATTTTGCATTAAGTAAATTAAAAGTATTAAATTATATAAAAACTATAGCAGCTGGTAAGCTGGCTTTTAGAAATCTACTTCAATAAATTCAAAGAATTTTGATAAATCAATCCAAATAAGTGTAAGAAGTAGGCAAATTAGTGAGGATTAATGTAAGTTGTTCTCGCAATCATTCTTATTAAAATATAAAGATTGAAAAGTTTTAAGAGTGCCACTAAATTGGAGCTTACTGTAAAACTAGTGAGCACATTAAATTCAGCACTGTAAAATTAGAGAGCGTCACAAAGCAGATGAGTGCTGATACTTTATAACGACAAAATTAGAAAGCATTAAAAAATTAGAGAATCTAACTTAACAAGAGAGTAAAGTTTTCGAGCAAAAATATGCATGACATATTTACTGTTTTTAAAAAGTAAATTATTATTTCATTTAATCCGTTTCTCAATAAATAAAAAACATTGATGTAATTGATAATCACTTTATTTGAAAATTGCGGAATTTTATTTTATTTCAAAATCAATCTATTTTTACTGATTCCCTCTACATCTGCGTTATAATGCCACGCAATAGAGAAATCAACGTAAGCGACAAAAAAATTCAAAATTGTGATTTATGTATATTTGGCATTTTTATAGATAGCTTATCTCATAAAAATGCCAAATATACAAAATTCTGTATTCTGAATTTTTAGTCGCTTACGTTGATTTTTCTATTGCATGGTAGTATATATCTCTGCGGAATTCGAAAACTGTTACATAGTTAGTTACTGTTTTGTTTTTATTACAATTCGTTATTATTTCTCACACTTTTCTATTCCGCCAACTTATTTGAATGCCTTAGGATAAGAAAATGAGTAGTAATCTAACTAAGTTAATCTAATTAAATAAGTAATCTAATTAAACAATAACATAAAAAAGTTTGTAGCCAATGCATGGATTCCTTAACTTTCTTGGCAAATAATATCTTCTGACATCTACATATCACTTACATTTTTGATTTCTTAGGAGTCGGAGGTGACTTGTGAGATTTGCCCTTTCAACCAAACTCTCTGAATACTTTACAAAATATATTATTATTGTTTAAGAATCTTTTTTTTTTTGTTGAAAAAAGCAATTTATTTGCAATGGAGCTCTTGATTAGCAAAAATAAAAAATATTTTTCTATTATTAATCCAATCTGACTCATCAATAAATTATCATTAAATTTTTACTATCATAATTACTGTTACATAATTGTTATCATCATTAAATTGTTACTTCATACCCTCACCAACATCGATAAACTTTTCTTCGCAAGTGCAAAAATTAAAAAAAAGTTAATTTTAATACAAAGTAAGAGTTGTTTCTCTGATTTATAAAAAAGTTTAAAATTTTTTGCGTAATTAATTTCAAATTGACAAAGAAATTTTTAAAATTTTTTTCTCTATTCTTAAAAATAATTTATTTTTTATTCTTTTCAAAGACTTGTTTCTAATTTTCTGAAATAAAATCTGATAGTATTTGTTCTGATTTAAACTTTATTCTTTTCAAAAACTTGCTTCTAATTGTTTGAAATAAAGGCTGTTAGCATTTGTTTTAGTTTAAACAAGTAGTATTTAAGTAGCACGCCTTTTTCAAATTAACCACAAAACAAAACTAAAGAACAACGTTCTAAAATGTCTGATTCAATACTGTAATAGCAAATGGTATTCATTTTCTTTGCATATACTAATGAACAAATATTTTTTAAATTAAATATGATTTATAACTTCTAAAAGTAAAAATCAGAACCTTGACAAAGATGCCACTATGACAAATACAATCTTGTGCAAAAAAACTTTCGGTTCGTCTTGATTAAAATTATATCTACTGTAGAACATAATTCGTGATTTAACGGAAAACAATATCATTTTGTTGTATTGTTTCAGTTGTTTTTTAATGAAGTTCGTGAAAGTAATGCACCTGTGTTTGCAATATCCCTTCAGCTCGTTAGATTTATTTCAAAAGAAGAGCTCAAGTCAAGAAATAAATGACATAATGTTCGCTACATGGAAAATTTCAATACATCTCTAGACTATTTTTGTATTCGAGCAATTATATTTAATACAAAATTCTGCTTAAATGAATTATTGGGAAACACACTTCCTAAACTGAAAAAAATGGTGTAATATTAAGTATTCTTATTGGTTACGAAAATTAGGAAATAGGCTAAGAAAGTAAAACCAGTAATTAGTAAATTTTTTTCTTTTCTCTAGAAAATCTCTAGAATTTTTTTTTATTCGAGCAATTATATTTAATACAAAATTCCGCTTAAATGAATTATTGGGAAACACACTTCCTAAACTGAAAAAATGGTGAAAGAATAAGTATTTTTATTGGTTACAAAAATTAGAAAATAGGCTAAGGAAGTCTACTCTCCAGTAAGTGAAACCAGTAATTAGTACATTTTTTCTTTTAAGAACTTCAGAATATGGTAGCAAACATTTCATAACTTTCATTAAGAAATTATTATAAAATATTTTATAACGTACAAAGAGTTAAAAAAAATATATTCTAAGAAAATTTTAATATAAATCATATTGACTATAAATAGCTTAGTAAATTCACGTTTGAATGTAACTTTTTTTTAAAAATAGTTTAATAATTTTAATTGCGCTAACATTAGTTACAAAATAATTGAATAAAAAAATTTGAATGGAACTGAATTTAGTTAGGAACTGTTTATAAAAATCGAAGTTTAAATAAATTAATATTAAGTTACTTACCTCAACTTTTCCATGATTTATAATAAACATTTCACGACCTGGAAAAAAAATTAAAATCGCAATATTAAGAAACGTAAAAAGTAAACGTTTTAATTAGTCTCTATTTAAATCTAAAAATGTCTGAAATATATCCTTAATCTCTAATAAAGCAAAGGGTGCCTTTGTGCTATAGTATTATATAGTTGAGAACAGTACCGTATAAAAGCTTAAATAAAAGCAATTAACAGAGAGAGATTTAGAATTTAGTACTATAACAAGTAAAGTGGGAAGAAGAAAGGGGATCAAGATTAAAAAAAAGTATAATCATTGTTAAATGTGAGATAAAAGTAAGAAGAACCAAAGTATTCCAGGATATAGTTAGTAACAAGAATAAAACCAGAAATAAAACTGAGGAGTAAAAATTAAACTAAGGGATATTTCTCAACAGTTTGTAAATGATAAATACCAGATGCGTCCCAGATTAATTCATTAAAACTTTTCTGAATATTAAATGATTCCCAGTTATCCAAGTGAAGTAGTTTGCAGAAAAAATTAAATCCATTGATTATAGTTCTAAAAATGTTGTGCGATAAAAGAATGTTTAGTATTTTGATAAAACCCCTTATTTATAGGCGAGTTTTGCCAACACCTCCTAAAAGTAGAAAAGCCTAAGCACGGATCAATTTAGTAGTCCGATGTGACGAAGTTAACTGCACGTTAGACGAAAAATAAGAAAGATGTCATTACGTTAGGGGTACTGAGCTGCGCAGTGGTTGAAAATACAAAACATGTCATTACGTTTGGACTACTAAGGGATATTTATGGTAACCCGTGCTGAGTTTTGCCGTCTCTGCAAAATGCTTTATTTGCAGATTTTTTTGTTATCCATTTTAACAATTAATGATTAATCGCTTATTTTATATTTTACAACTGTTGGCGAACAGTTGATCCAATTTTGAGTTTACGACTGCCAATGTCCATCTCCGTACATTTTGTACATCATCAAGAAGACAAAGGAACTACTGGATTAAGTATTAGGCGAAAATTGACTTCGTAGAGGACTTTTTGATGGGACTAACCCACATTTGGGAGTTACATTGTGGAAAAAACCACGAATATCTTCCACGGTTAGTCTGACGGCAAGGGGACTTTTATCCATGATCCATCTAACACTTATGATATTTCGTCGCTTTGAAACTAAACCGTAGTAACTCAAAAAAAAATCGAAAAATGAGATATTTGGGTCATTTTGTGTAAAAAAATCACCCTTTTAGAGAAACAACGTGCTATCTTCATAGTTCCATAAAATTAATTTAGAGAGCAGATAAATCGTATTGGCGGGATTCGCCATCTTGGTTTTAGGGAATAGTGTAGCAGTGTGCCAGTTGCAACAAAACCTTGGAGGAGATAACGTCGCTTTGAAACTAAACCGTGGTAACTGAAAAAAGCACATTTTTCAGGAGAGAGATTTTTTTCCTACACTGTTGTATGTCGAAATTTGAAATGAAATATGCAATATTCGGGAGGATATTTTGAAGAACACCGTTGCATTTTGAAATGACTCTCCACTTTTAATAAACGTTTTAGAGAAAAGTGTTGCAACTCAAAGTACCTTAACTTATTTCGAAATTACCACAAAATTAAAAATGCTACGAGAATCAGGCCTGGTTCATTAAAAAATGTAACGAAACAGAGTTTTTTTGATGCAAACTATTTTGCAACAGTCTTAATAGCTTCGAATCAAACTGCGGTGGAAGTTCCTGAAAAGTTAGAAATCGCTCTCCTGAGAAACTTGCTTTTTTGAATTGCCACTGTTTAGTTTCCAAGCGACGATTTTAGATCAACCCTGTTGTCTGGGTGAGCTGGATGTGGAATCCGTATTGACTAGTCATTGCTTGGATTCGAATCCAGGCCACCTTAATGGGAAGCTCCTCTGAGCCATAACGGCCCGCTTATTTACTATAAATGAAATTTGAAGAGCCGTTGTGGCTCAGAGGATGGAGGGCTTGCCTCCCAACAAGTTAACCTGTTTACGAATTCAGGAGATGTCTGGTTTGGTTTATACGCATTTGTGTTACATGGAGTGGAAAACCATAAAAATATCCCACTGTTAACCCCACGGCAAAGGAATGACCCATGATTCGTCTATCTCCGAGAGTATTTTATGTCAGCACTGAGGTCGGGTGCGAACCGTAAGCAGAATTCGAATCGGCCAATCGTTTCTGGGATTTAAACCTGGGTCACTCCTTTGATCCACCACGGCTCCTACAAAGAATTTTATTATATTTTTTGTCAAATTGTTTTCGGAATTCAGCATCATATGTTTTTTGTTCGTAATTAAGTTTTTATATATTACCTGTTTCGCCCGCTCTGCAGACGTAGTCGCCGGGAGAATATACTTGCGAACGAAGTTTGAGTACTAGTTCGCAAAGGAATCCGGTTTCACATTGCTCGAAAATTTTAACCTGGAAAATTTTCATAGCAATTAATATCAAAGTTGATAATTCAAGAAAATAATATTAAAAAAGTAATATTCCTAAATCACAATTAAATATTCTAAAATGTTGATTTGCATATTGAGTAAAAGGGAAAAAAATGAGGAATAGCAAACCCGCATAGGATTTTGTATTAGTTAAATGCAGTAATTCTAAATAAATATGCGTAAAAGTAATTTAAACTAATCAAACAAAAAGGTTCAACAATAACGTTTTTATCTAAACTCAGAAAATTTCTACATGGAGAAAAAAATTCGGGCTAAATTATCATACTTTAAGATAATGACATTCCTGATAAAAAAAATATAATATTAATTTTTGTAAATAAAACTAAAATATATGGTGTTTTAATCACTCATTAGGTAATTTTTCTGTTTATGCGGTAATGGCTCACTAGAAATTTTGGTTCCTATTAGTACACATGGTAAAAAAATACAAAACTGAAAAGTAAATTTAACACATTAAATGTTTTTTATGCCATGCTCTAATAAGTTACAGTAGAAATTTTCAGAAAAAGTCGTGCGAAAAACTAGTCTTCATGAATCGTCCTCAATCGTCACCACTTAGTTGATTGACAGGAGTTCCACCAATAGTGGTGCGTTTATAATGTTCATGAGACTTTATACATTGTATTCGACTCACAGAAAGTGGGGCCTACTTACGATATAAAATTTTACAGTAAAAAGTTCCAGTTCACAGGATGCCGGTACTTTTTGCCGCAATTTGATCTGGAATTTTTAACGGTCTATGCATACAGACAAACGTTCAAATTTTAATGAAAAATTACTAGATATATTTAAGATAATGATTTCCATATGTTGTAAATTTAAGAGGAAATTTTAGATCTAAGCAAGATTTTGACTTTCAAAGTAGTTGATAAATATGAATAAAAGTATACATCTAATATACAGGTTATTCAGATTAGTTTTTAATTTATTTATTATATTTACAGGGAATACTGGTGATTGCCAGCAATTACACAAAATCGCCAAGAATAAGACAGCTAACAACAGTTTTTAGTGTTATCGTGAGAATTAAACTTTCAAATTGACAATTATCGTCAGTTCCAACGAGGAAGTGACAATCGGTGGATTTAAGGCTACTATACTAGGTCTAATTCAGGGGCTCTAGGTGGATTAACAACAGCTTGGACTGGTATAGTCATGACATAAAACAACCAAGAAAAAAAATACCATGAAAAAGACCAATTAAATTTTTAAACCAGCAGCTGCAAAAAACGCGAACATCAGATTAAATTTTTTGTAAATTTTCGGGTTTAAGATTTAATTTAAGCTATGAGAACAGCCACCTTTTTTAAGCTATCTAAATGCACATGAACTGCAACTTCAGCTCGTAATCTCTCGGGTAACATATTCAGCAAACGTGACTCATCAGTTGCTTTAGTTCTGAAATAGAAAAAAAAATGTCTTATAGATAGTTTGAAATAATAATTTTGTTTTGTAGACAGTTTAAATAGCAAAAATATTTAATGCTAAGTTATTATGTTGCTAAATAGCAAAAATATAATATCTTATTTAGGCGTCTTCAGTGTAATTAAGAAGCATGTACAACTTATTTACCGTTTCATAATAGTAATTTGCTAACTAAATATCTTTGACATTAACAATTAAAAAATGAGAGAATACCATGTCATATACACCGAAGAGCCATTACATTATGACCACCCTGCAAATAACATGTAGGACCACCTTTAGCCCTCAAAACTGCTAACACTTGCTATGACATTGATTCCACAAGGTGCTGATAGGTAGTCTGAGGTATCTGGTACCAAGAGCTCACCAACTGGTCCTGCAATTCCCTCACATTGCGAGGGGGTAACGGGGCAGCACGAATTTGGTTTTCGAAGTAGGACCACAAATGCTCTATTGGATTAAGGTTAGGTGAATTTGGGGGCCAAGACATGACTTGAAAGTCACTGAAATGTTCCTGGACGATTCGACCCTTACGACATGGTTAATTATCCTGTCGGTAAACACCGTCCCCTGCAGGAAAAACTGTTGCCATGAATGGGCGAACTATGCTCAAGTGCTTCAAGTGACGTCTTACAGACGTCAGGGATTGTTCTATGAGGATTATGGGTCCTAATGTGCCCCATGAAAACATTTTTCCTGGGCGAGAAACCATGAAAACCTGGGAGAACCCATTGTGATAGATGGAGGGTGGTCATAACGTAATGGCTCTTCAGTGTATCTTATAATAAGGGAACAAAACTTGGAAGGAGCACTTTATATTTTAATAAGGGAACAATACTTTTAATTTCAACTAATTTCAAGTTCCCTTGAAATATATAAATTTAATTGGATATATTTGATATCTCTCTATATTAAAATATCGAAAGGGTTTGAGTGTTCAATTTACAGTAAGTTGATTTTAGTTTGTTACGTAAAAAATATAAAACTTAGAAATGTGAAGTTACTAAAGTGTGGAGAAAAATGTACAAGAATTACGGTGGGATGAAAAGAATTATCATTTGTCAATTCGAGAATTATTAAACACTAATCTTTTCAGAAAAAAGACAGACCGCAGTAATGCAACTGAGAAACTGAAATTTGATATGCTGAAAAAACCGTATTTGTATATGAACATAACACAGAGTTTTTTTTTCTTAAAGATATTATAATTTGTTCGAAAGTTATTTCAATTTTAAGTGCTTTTTGTGCGTATTTTTTCCTACTTTTTTCTGCTTTACGTTATATTTTGTTTTGCCACGCAAAAACTATAAAACTTAAAAACTTGAAATCGCGATGATTTATAAACATATATACAAAAAGTTTGATGGAATAAAAAATGCCATGATTCAATTATTATTTCGAGAATTTTTATACTTGTTGTTAAAAAAGAGCCTTGATGGTCAATCTATTGCCCACTGAAATTCAACTACAAATTTAAAATTTGAGGTGCTGATAGAATAATTTTGAACTATGAAATTTATTTTCCAATGTTTCAATTTGTGCAATGGTTATTGCAAGTTTAAGTGCCTTTTTTTCAATTTTATTACTTTAAAGAATAATTATTTACCCATTGTTGCAGAAAATTTCATTTTTCTTGCAGTTTTTATTTTATGAGCTCGAGCTTTACTTGACGTCAAAAGTAACAAAAAAATGAATAAATAAAAAGTAAGAGGTTAGATGCTGCCAGTTATAAATCTTGATATTTATATCGAAAGTTTAAAAGTATTAGGACTAATGAGATAGAAAACTGTTTCCAATAGAGATACCCAAGTCAGAGGCTGAACTAGACCTGTGTTTCACTATTATTCATTCAATTTCTATCAGCACTGTTCCTATTGGAAAATTCGTGATCCTATCCTAATAGAAACGTATTACTACTGGTTATGACTGTAATTGATTGATTATTGTAGGATTTCCAGGGGACAAGTTAGTGCAGACACGTCAGCTTAGGCATCTCTAGGTGGACTTTAATGTGATGTGAGGTCATTGTTACATATAATTACTTCTCATTTATTATTTCATATTATGTTTCGCATTCTGTATTCCTAAAGTATAATTTTTTTCATTACTTCTCATTTATTACTTCATATTATGTCTCTCATTCTGTATTCCTAAAGTTTAATTTTTTTCAAATACAGTTGACGATTTTAAAATCTAGCAATCCGTTCATTTCGTTATTACACATACTCGTCATATATTCGTCATGACAAATTTTTTTAAAATGTGCTTAGATAAAATTGTAATATTTATCGATTTTATAAACAATTTTTTTTTATATAAATCGACTGAAGGGGAAAAAAATGATGAATGAAAAGCAACCAAGGGGGTCAGTGAGCGGTGTACACAGTAGACAAAAAAAATTAAAACTTACCTAGACCACGTGTATTCTGCCCATTTCTTTATTTTTAGCTGCAATGAGGCTGGAACTTTTTTATGTGTTAAATACATTTGAATTTCATCCATTCTGTATGAGAGAAAATTAATAAAAAATTGAATTAGAAACAATAGCAATAGATTTGTGTGGATTAAGGAAAATTATTTTTCGTGCACTCAATTTGTCGAGTTTTTATTAAAATACCAAAAAGCAACAAATTTAAAAAAATGAAACATAGAAAAATAATTGTCGAGAGAAACTTCTTGAAATTTTTTTAGCATCAATGGGATAATAAGGAAATACTATCTTTTTCTCAACATACTATATTAATTATTTTTATTACCCTCTATACTATTTTATACATTTCTCGGTATTTCTTTTATTATACTCAAATCAAAATGCACAAATATCCGTATTATTATACATAAAAGATATTTATAAATATAATGATCACTGTGTTTGAAATGATAACTGAATAAAAAGTCATTGTGCAGTAATATTCAATTTTTTTTTATTTAAAAACAGAAATTAGTAAATTTACCAATTTAATTCTTTCTCTTTTAAATTGTTAATTTCATGGGAATATTATTTTTTGTAACTTGAACTTAAAACAATCTCTTATAGTGCCCAATTTTATAGTAATTGTCAGTAATACCATGAATGTACTAATATTACCAAGAATTTACACTATTATATACTGCAAAAATGATTGCAAAATGGAACACTTTTAGCATTTACAACGTATCAAAACGGTTTAAACTCCAAACAATTAATGTTTCTTAAAATATAGAATTCACTTCTTTTGCTGTCACCACACTGTGAAAAATTCCGGATCAAATTACGGTGTAAAGTACATCATTGTACACTTTGGGTGCATCATAGGTAAAATCTATTCTAGTGGTAGTATTAAAACGCAATTTTTACAATAATATTTACTTAGAGTGATTTTACGGATATTATTTTAGTAAAAATTACAGTATATCAGATTTTTTCGTTCCGTAACATGTTCGGGTAAAAATTGATTTTAAGATCAAAAGTATTGACTTTCTGAGTTCCGATACTTTTTACAGGATATATAATCCCAATTTTTAACCAATATAAAACCTTTAATTAACGGTTTCTCGATGGTCTTGTAAGCATTGTAAAAGTATCTTAAGTGGTATCAAATGCCTCTACGTCAAAAATTCTATTTCACGACGCAGTTTTGCTATTCACGCTTCCACCAGAATTGAAATTCTCTGCTTGTGTGTTGCCTTCGGATCTTTATATCATCATTTTAAACACTATATAAGACATGATGGGAATAAAGTTTTTAATATTACTAAAATTAAATTTTTTTTCTGGTTATTTTTGCTTAGTCAATCAGTTGAGGAAAAATTAGGTTATGCATATTGACAGTGCAGGATGAATATCTGCTAGCAGTCTCATTAAATGGAATTAAGTAGTCAATAAAATGCTAGCAGTCAGTAAAACCGATTTAAATGTAATTTCTAAGAGAAAGATCGAAGCATTCTTTCTTTATTCGAAAACTAAACTACTTTCAGTTAATGATATACAATTCACAAAATCACATTTTGCTTACCTGGCTTGAAATTCCTGTCTGTTGGCGTTCATACTTGATATTACATCGCCAACATTACCCATTACAGTTGCAAATACAAACACACCAGCCATAAATATCAAACCAGTGAAAATGTATTCCTTAAAGTGAAAAAAGAAATTATTACATAGTAATAATTTGATATTCTTTTATATTTTAACTTTTTGATAAATGAAGAGCAAATTAGAGGAGACTTGGACAGAACCGGGTAGGGAAATAAAACCGGGACCCAGCACTTTTGATATAAACTGCTTCTACCGTTTATCAGAAATACATAGAACTTGTTTGAGAGAGAACAAAATGTTTTGTGAAAACGATAAAAATTTATCGTATTTCTGGCTCTAATAGGAACACTAATAAAATTGGTAATTTCAACCGAAGAGCTTAGTCAAATGAAAAATAAAATATTGTTAAACAAATTGGTAAATGTGGTAAAATTTAGTAGTTTCATCATGATACCTTCATGGCATAAAAGCTATTTCTAATCAGTTAAATTTACATTTCATTTTCGTATTTTTTATTTAATGTGCGGTAATAAGAACTATAATTTTGAAAACCAGAATTTCCGGTAAGCCTTTACCATATGAACAGATAAGTTTAGAAGTTTGAAAGCAAGTTTCGCATGGCAAAATATGCTAATTCTTCTTTATGCTATCAATCACAATTTAGGGTTAAAACTGGTCATAGCCATTTGGACATATTTGAATAGTACAATAAGCTAAACTATAGATCAAAATTTCAGGTGAGTGTTATATACTGACTCTAAATTGTATAGGTTTTCAGTTTAAAGACTCTAATAAAACGGTTTTAATTCTGCTTTCTTTTTTTTCAAATTTAGCATGATTTAAAGAAATGTTAAAACGTGTTTTAAGCATATCTAGCCAATAAATAAATGCCAGCATAGTTTAAAAACTTATATAAAGTACACGTCAGACAAAAGTTAACGTTCTTAAGTAAATCTTTACATAAATTTGATTATGCAAGTCTGTATTAAAAGTATTCTTTTTATTAATATTTGCAACTTAAACTATTTTGAATTCAGTTTCAGTTCAATAAGTTTTTATATTTAATTTAGATTTTTGAATTTTGTAATATAATTTTCTCATAAAATTTTTGGTATTCTAATTATTTATGAAAATAAAATGTTTTATTTTTATTTATTTAAGCTCTTTTGGTAAATATGTTTTTGGTTTTTACTAGAAAAAGGTATGGAGACAGTACTTGAAATATATCTATTATCAACTGCATTAATGTTTTAAAAAGCACATTATCAAACAACAGCATATGGTGCTGATAAGTAAAAGGATTCAAAAGGATTATGTGGTCGTTCTAGGAATATTGCTACCAATATAAAGATTAGAATAAAAAGAAGAAAAAAACACCATGCGAATTTTTACTTAGATTGTAAGATAAGATGGAATAAAATTCATACCACCGAAATCTAATTCTTTCCGTACCGTTATATGAATTTTTCTTTCCTGTAACCCAAACGTGTGATAAAAAAGCGTAAAAGCTCAAAAAGTGTTCTAACAACACTTAATTAAACTTAAACAGTGTCCAAAAAAGTACTGTAAAAATTGAAGATCAAAATTACTGATACCCCGAGTGCAGAATTTCTGAAATCCCTTTTTACCGTTTAATCTGATACCGTAATTTTTACAGTAATATTTATTTAATTACAGCGATTTTACACTAAATATTAATGCAAAAATTACAGCACATCAGATTTTTTCTCCCGTAAAATTTTAGGTCAAAAATGGATTTTACTAGAAAATATACTGACTCTCAGGGTGCCAGTACTTTTTTACTGTAAAGCAATACTTTGTTTAGGTTTTGTTCAAATAACTGTGTAAGTGTAACTGTTTACGTTGAAGTGCATGGTAGTTTGATAGTTAAAAAATGGTTTGATAGGTCATGGTAGTTAAAAAACAAAACACAAAACAAAAATGTAACGAATTTGAGACATTTAAAAAATAAAAGCTGAAAAATATAAGAATTCGAACTTACTAAATCTGTTTCTGGATCGTTAGCATTACCAATTGTTGTCAGCGTCATAGCAGACCAATAAAGACAAATTATATATTTTCTAAAGAGAAGTTAAGTAATGAATTAGTAAATTTATTTACGAAGAAAAATAGTTTAAATATAGAGAAAGTAACAATTATTTAAAATTTGTAAGAATCTTTATTAAAATTAGCGCTTATTCATTTCCTGCGCAAAAAAAGATAATCCGCGAATATTTATTAATTCTTACTTTAGAAATACAGGGAAATTTAAAATTCAAATGATTTCCCTGGAATTATAACTATTTTAAGCCTATCAGTCAAACTCATAATATTATATTATTAATTTTAATGTTCTACTATTTTATAATTTTTTCTAATGTATATTTAATAAATCTTTACTATTAATTTTACTTAATTTAGGTGAAATTCTTATCTTTAATGTAGCATTTCATAAAAAACTTACAAAATAAATAGCAACAGTCGGTTCTGGTTCAAGTAATTCTGGAGGTTAAGGCTTCTCAATAAGATCAACAATGGCATGATGTCAACATTGCGCACCGGCCGTCTTTATTGAAAAGGCAAAGTGGGTGGGCATAAAACCATCAGCGGGCATAGAAACCCAGTCTAATACAATAATTGCTCAGTATCTTAACTTCTGCCTTATTACGCTGTTAAACAATACGTTTGACATTATATTATAAATTTAAAAATTAAAAAAAAACAACTTTCTTTAAAATTCTTTCCTTTTTTATTACTTCATATTTATATTGCCTGATTCATGTGAAAGAAATTCAATGCAATTTGAAATTTGGATGACTCAAATGCTTTAATGGATTCCTCAGAAATGAAAAAGATCTGAATATGAATTGCAAAAAATTAAAATTTTGCAACTAAAAACATTAATATATAGATAAAAGCATATCATAATAATCACATTCAGTTCCAAATAAGTATAAAATTAAATCACAAATATAGAGTAGAAAATTATATGGAATCAAGAACTATTATCTGTGAAAGCTCGTTTTTTAATTTTTGATTATTTGGATATGGGAAAAGTAAATCGATGTAACATATATGTTTAGAACTTAGCTAGTTATTTTTTTCTAGAATTATTAATCAGTTCAATTGCGAGTTAAATTTCTGAAAAAAACTAAATTGACATTGATGTTTTAAGATATACTAATTTAGAATTGAATTTTTAATAGCCTTTGATACTTTTAGTAAAAATTATAAACAGCGATAAAAGCAAAAATTCGAATATGATTTTACCTAGAAAATCTTTGCTGTTCCGTGTCATTTGTATAGACCCAATCATTGCTTCCTAAACCTTCATACTGAAAAAAAGAAATATTAACTTTTTAAAAAAAATTTAACTAAACAAAAAATTTAACTTAATTGTTGCTTTGTAAACATATGTACTTAGTTCTTCGATAAAATTTACGGAACAATTTAAAAAAGAAACATAAAAAATGTTTAAATGCTTGAACCCATGAAGTTTAGAATATTGTTAAGTTAATTTTTTTCAAAAGTAAATACATTCAACAAATGTTTGCTTTTACATTATACTTTAGAACTTTTTTTTAATGCTTAAAAAATGCTTATGTTCATCATGATACTAATGTAAATGTTGCAATTAGAATGTCAGTTTTTTTAATGATAAATTTATAAAAATATCAATTCCCAGTTAAGAAGTATCTATAGCTCGAACTGTATATAATTATAACATTATTACAACATTAAGGTACTGGGAAAAAACTATTACAACATTAAGGTGTGGGGAAAAAGCAAGATTTGTGGAAACTATGGTAACGGAGAGGAATAAGAAGGGGAAATCCCGTCTCCTTGAAATGCTTATTCTATTTGCAAAAACTATAGTCTATTTGCAAAATGTAGTTTTCAGAATGTTTATTTTGTTAGTTTCTTCGATTTAGTTTTCTGTCTGTGAGTCGTGGCGGAAAGTGGACGAGAATTCGGAATTTCTTTTGGGGGTGTGAGCAATATGCCAAAAACTAGTGGACTGGGATGGATTGAAACTTTAATTGGTTGCAGAAGCAGAGCTTTAGTCGAGATTTGAACACTCAAGCTATTTGGAAAGTTTTATTTTATTTTATAACCGTCGTTGAACAGCCGACCCAATTTCATGGATTTACGACTACTTACGTTCAACTCCGTAGCCTTGTAATTTTGAACCAATCCAGAAGACAAGGAAACTCCTGGATCAGTACCCCCAGAGGTATTGATTTGTTGTGGGAACATGGAGGACTTTGAGACTCGACAGATTTAACGTGCATCAGTCACCATTTACTACACGGGGAGTCTTCGGCCGGCGAGGATCGAACCCACGACCTCTTGGATATCGGCCCAGCGCCCTACCGACCAGGCTATCCCGGCCCTATTTGGAAAGTTGTCGAATTTCGATTGGCAATAAATTCTTTTTGATGTACGATAATTTCTTTTGGTGATGATAAATTCCTTTTGGTTGACAGTATACGCCCGGCTTGTAGAGGTCAAGAAGCGATTGAAACTTGTATAGTCACACAACCCAAAGTTTCAATAATCAAGCCGCCAAACTGACGTTAAATTACCTTTTTTAAAAAAGAACCTAATATCATAATATTTACTAATTTTAGAGGTCAGAAAGCGACTGAAACTTGTATTGTCATTCAGCAAAAAGCTCTTATAAAATTTAATGTACGAATCGGCTAAAAAGTGTTTAAGAAATTTGATTGATACTAAAATCTTCTTGGCATTATCTCCTTGCAATAAATTCTATTCGTATGTAGCTGTGACAAAACGGTTAAAAATGGTATTTTTGAAGCACAGAGCTGCATTGGAGATTTGTGAACTCTAATTAGCTAAAAGGTGTTCGGAAGTTTGACAGATGGGCCGATCGGCTTGTGTTGGAATCAGGGAGCTGGCCTTTCATCAGAGAGGTTCTGAGTTCGAATCCCGGGAAAGGTATGGATGTTCTTTCATTCTCTGTACTCAGCAAACTTGCCCTTTAAATGTCTGTATGACGTAAGGTTATTCCCCAGACGGGTATTGAAAAAAAAGTTTGATGGATGATAAACTTTGCAAGAGCCGGAATACGATTGAAACTCCTATAGTCATTTTAAATAAAGATTTAAGTTCTCCAGCTTAGAAACATGTAAAATTTGGATAGCTCGTTTATTACAATAATAACGTACTAGCGTGGGGGAAAAAAACGAGATTTATGAATACCATGGTAACGGAGGGGGGAAATCGCGTAATGCATCGCTACGCCTAACCTATTTATTTACTTGAAAAAACGTAGTCTTTAAAATATTTATTTTGTGAGCTTCCTCACTTAAGTTTTGTGTCTGTTAGTTTGTTATTTTTAGTTTTATGTCTGTTAGTTATGACTGAAAGTGGTCGAGAAATTTGATTATAAATTTCTTTTTGGAGATATCATCATGAAATCGTGTGTATCAAAGGTGTAAAATCGTGTGCATTAACCCATTGTAAAAAAAAAAAAACATTAAAATATGGCTAATAATTTATAAAATGTTATAAATTATGCAGCTTAATGCATGATGATAAATGGCTTTTGTGACAAATGTCTCTAGGAAATTCATTCGTGGTCGTAGCATACCAAACGTAAATACAGTGAATATTATTGAACAAAAACGTGACGGTGAGGAATATGAAAAATAATGAATAATCTGTGGAAATAAATACATCTGATAAGAGATAATAAAGGCACGCAATCCAATGAATGATGATGGCTAAATTGAGAAACAGTCTCAGGACCCGTATCAGATGTGGATTACTTGTGAAACTGAAATAAAAAGTAAACATAGAGATTAAAACAAATGTCAATTAATCCTAAAAATTAAAAAAATTTATTTGAATTTCATCTCTTACCTTTCAGCGAGATCGTAGAACTTGTATAAGATATGAAATTTCAGGAGCTTTGTCAGACGTGCTATTTTAATAAAAAAATATTCAGTTTGAAAAAATGCATAAATATGACACTGTTCTGAATGAAAATAATAAAACTGATGAGCTTATTAATTAGTGTATGGTCAAAACGATTAGTTCTAAAATATCAATTTAGTTATAATATTTAAGACTATGGAGTTAACTAACGGAGTTATGAAAATAAAATTAAAAGTTTTGAATGGAAGTAGGATTAATGTTTGGAATTATGTTTATTAAAAATTTTATTATTACCATTATTTGCACATCATAGCTTAAAAGCAATGTACAGTGAGCAAAAATAAAAGCGGATCAATCTGAATAACTTTTGATCTAATGATCAGATCTTCCCTTTCTAGCACTCAAGTTAGAGGGAGTGACCTCAAATATGCTAATTAATTCCTCCAAGACGATATTTTTAAGTTACGAAATCGGACACAAAAACGTACTTTCTCTGAATAAACATACTTTTTTTTGACGATTTAGGATTTTTGAACCTCAAAATATAGCTGCAATGTAGGAAATATATTATTAATAGTTTGGTCAGATGAGCGACCCAAAGTTTGGACCCTTAATGTCAATTTTAGTTTTTTCATATTTTGCCATATCTATAGAACTTTTTAAGAAAATTAAAAACTTTTCACAGTCAATTATAAAATGTGTTTCTCCGAAGATAATCGTATGCAAAAAATAGCTTTTAGTAAATATTTCTTAATGTATCTGATAATAATCGGAAAATATTGCATTGTGAGGTATAAAATTTTTTTACAACATTTAAAAGAATGCAATTTAACATGGCAAAATATAAAATTTGAGTGAAATCGGCCGAATAGTTCCTGTGAAATAGAATTTTTAATGAAAAACGTTTCTTGATGCTTGCTTGTATACTCGTTAATGGTAAATATTGATAACATTTTTTCATGCTCACGATTGGGCTATAAATTATAATATATCGTTCTCCAAACTACATCTGCAATTGGATCCGAAGGTTTGAGTAAGAATTGGCTATATTGGCATGCATTACTGCGTCGAGCATTTTTTTAAATTTTTTATAGTGCGCTAAATTTGTTTTCAGTCCCGTTCATACCATATCAATTCCTACCCTTAGATTAATTCTTTCGCTTCTTCTTCTTCTGATATCTTAGATTCTGAAGTTTTTTCTTAGTTCTGAAAATTTGTAAAATTTGTTTTTTTTTTCTCTTATTTTCAAAATTCTTTCAGTCTTTTCTCTTTTTTATAGGTTTTTTTTCTGACTGTGATACATCTATTGTAAAGACGTTTATTAACTACTTTCACCTAATATGGTTAAACAACCAGAATTCGATCACAACAGCTTGGCCCACCTATTAAACCAACCAAGTTTTGTGCAACGGGGTACATATTATAACCGAGAGATGTAATCTGTCAATCTGGCATTACCGATAGAACAATGTTTGAGTCACAGCGTTGACACTATTTCTCTCCATTCTCAGCACTCGATGAGTTTCAAGTGTGCTGCGCTCTCCAATTTGGGACCCTGGACTATTAGAATACGATATTTCCATACATGCATAGATGACAGCACCACAGAGCTGCTTAACATTATATAGTCTAGTATTTCTCAACTGTTACAATATGTTAAACAACCAGATAAACTAATTAAGTCCCATTATACGGTTCATTTGTTAAAACACCACAACTATTCAACCACAACCTAACTCCAGTACTCATAACGTGACGAAAATCCTAGCTCCAATGTGTAATTAAATTTAATTTTTATATATTTTTTTAACTGTACTAGTAATAAACGGTTTCAAACAAATATAGGTAATAAATGTTCTTAACCATAAACTTTACGGATAATTGAATGAACAGATTTATGCTGGTCACTTTACCGGAATTTTATAATGAAAATTCTAACTATGTACGTAAAATTTAAAAAAACGATTGATTTCATTATAATTTGTTAACTGGAGCACTGTTCAACTTAACATCTTAATTATAACATTATGATTCACCATTAAATCCTTTTTTTGAAAATGTACTACTAACAGTTACATACTGTATTAGTGGAATAAGATATAAGAGTTGATTAAAAAAAAGGAACATTTTCCATTTATTTTAATGCTACTAGGAAATAATGCTGTAATGGAAATAAAAAAGACTTTCATGAAGTGTAAAATAAAAGCAAATAAATTTGATGCAAAGCTTTAAAACTTGAATACTTGGAGAAAGCCATTGAAAAAAATTGAATAAAATAAATCTTACCTGCACCTGCTGTACACAAAAAAAACTTTAACCAGCTGAAACTGCCTGTAAAACAAAGTAATTTTTTATAGCAACTAAATAAATAATATATATATATTCCAATAATGTTTTTATCTATATTATTCTGGATTTACGAAATATGACCTCATAAACGAAGTAAATATAAGGAATTGTATAATGCAACGCAAAATATAAAAAAAAAGTAAAACGAAATCTGAAGATTCGGCGGCATATTTGTTCCATATATTGACGTCATTTCATTGTTTCTTTTTTTACTATTTTTGTAGTCGGGAAGGCAAAGGATATTCATTTTATTACCGTGCATAGAACTCATTTACATTTTTCCTTGAAGGATGCTAATTCTGTTTTATTTAATGGTGGCAGTATTTAAACAAACTACACAAAATTGTACTAAATAACAAGTAATTATTTACACCTATAATTAGAAGAAATACGCGTAAACCGATTGCCTATTTGTTTTATTATATACTTTAGCAATATAATTTATAATTTAGATAAATTTATTTTCCTTTGGCTTCATTAAAACAAAAACTTCAATTATTTTTAAGTTTTTCTAATTTGTTCTTACCTCAAAATGTTAATAGTTTATTTTTGAACGAGTTTAACATATTATAAATATTTTGTCTTTATACAAACTAATAAGGTAATATTTTTGCCCCAACATTCTAATTTCATACAAACTCTAATAAATCTCCATAAAAGTCGGTGGCCATCGCTTTTCTTTGAGAAAAAAGTACATTACCCGTAATAGTAACTTACTTTAGCAAAATTAATTGAGTTGATTGTTAATTTATAAAATTATTATTCAAAGATTAACATAATTTGGAGTCGTATACTTTTTACTATGGTGGTTACAGCATCAGGCTAGGGGGTCAAAAGTCTAGAGTTCATATATAGTGGGTGCCTAATGTTTGTTTCTTACACTTCGTATTACATTATTGACACCGGTGAGAGAACACGAAACTTTCTCCCTCCTCAACAAATGTCAACATTACATTTTTTCTCAAGCTACATCAAGTTCCAAACTGAAGATAACTTTTACGGGCAGAACGGAAATTTACTGTCAGTTTCATATGTTTTCGAGGAAAAATGTTACGGGCAAATCTGTATTTTTATGGTCATTATAGCAGCACATGCATAAATTTATTTTTACGCTCAGTGACTGGAACACGTTTTACTGGTCACTAATTGCAATCTAGTGAATGAGTTTCATAGAGGATATAATACTTATATCTTCATAAATGTACATGTGGTTACTTGTTACTTGGATTTAAATCAAATGTTTTCGGAAATGAATGTTTGCTGAGGGAAAACAAAAAATTATTTAAAGAAAAAAAGAAAAAAAAGGGATGTACCTGGCAAGTAAGCAATGAGAGTTTGACTAGGCAACACAGATATGACATCTTCAATAAAATGAGGTTGACTGATGAAATGTTGACGAATCTTCAGATGATCGAAAACCTGAAATAAGGAGAGTGATTCAAGAAACCATAAAAATGTTACTCGCATTTGATATTGACGAAGTAAGAAATGCCATCATTGTAAATGCGTTTTTAGACAAGGTATGGAAAGGAAAATTACTTTATTATTACATTTGCAATTATAAATAATTTTTAAGCAAAACATAATAAAATATGGTTTGATGGATGAAAACCCCGGCAGAAAGAGACAGCGCATTCATTTTTCATCGTTTTCTCAAAAAAAATATTGAGTTAAATGTGTGAAACTAGTTAAATGTGTGAAATAATTATATTTCTTACTATTTGTTTGCCATTTGGCAATGTATAATGTGGCTGGGAAATGTCAGTAATACTCATATATGGCAGTACTTTTACTTTCGTTACTTGTACCGCCGGTACAAGTAAAAAGTACGTACTTTTACTTGTACTTCGTTACTTTTTAAATTTAGTACTTTTACTTGTACTTTCGTTACTTTTTTAGGGAAAAAGTACAAGTATTTGTAACGGAAATATCGAATGAAATCGTTACTTTTTTCTAAAACTCGGTAAGCTTTCTAAAAAAACAAAAAATTAAATTTAAAAAAAATGCTTATGTTTTTTTAATTTATAAAATTAATGTGCAATATATATGCATTCACAGCTAACTTCGTGTTTAAATACCTTCTGTTTCAACTTATACTGCACATTCAATTATTTTTTACTAGCTCAAAGATCACAAAGCTATCTGAAACCCCGTGTTTGCTTTGTTTATGTTTGTGTTTTTAAAACGCGTTTCTAAAGAGTAAAACAATTTTAAATCAATGGTAATTTAAATAAATAAAAATAATAAACTAAAAATTAAAATCAATAGATAAAATTTCTTTTTCGTGCAAATCCATAAAAAGTTTGATATTAAAATTATATTTGATTTTAAAATTATATTATACGATTATATTATAAAATTATATTATAATATTCTTCCGAATTTAAAAATAAATTAATGTCCATAACTTTCAAAATTAAAAATAATTAAATAAATAACAACAATTTTGCAAAAACATTAAAGAACATAAGAATATTATTCAATAAAATTTTAGGTTACTTTGAATTTTCGATTTCCTAGAAATGTACTTTTAAATCGTTACTTTTTTTGTTTAGTACTTGTACTTTTACTTGCACTTTTACTCGTTACTTTTTAAAATAAGAACTTCTTACTTTTTACTCGTTACTTTTTTTAAAAATACTTGTACTTTTACTCGTTACTTTTTAAAAGTAACGTTGCCATATATGGTAATACTCAATCATTTCATAATTTTAATATCGATTTTCAGCATTGTAGACAACACCTAAATATTGAGTACAATGACGGATTTCTCATTTTGCATACACATAAAAGTGTTAATAAATTTTTTTAAATGTTTTGTACAAAAAGACTTTCACACTAAAACTTTTTTTGTAAATAATAAAATGTCTATAGTAAGCAAAGAATTAATGATCAAGACAACAATAAATAAATTAAAATTATTTCGTAGAAACATTTCATTCATTGGGAATATTTTAATATTTAAGACAAAAAATGCTAAAAGCTCTGTAATTTAATTTACACTTAGAGTAATTTTATTGGAAATCATTTCAAAGATTCCAAAAATCATTATCTTTGTACTTAGAAAATTCAATTAATTAATTAATACATGTCGGCATATTGTCTATGCAATTTTAGGCAAGGTATCGAATATGAAAATTCTAGCTTTTTTATTTCAAAAAATTTAATTGTACCTACTGATTTATTTCATTTATTAATATATGCTTACATTTTTAATGCAGACAGCACAACTTTTTGTGATAATAATTTAAATGTTTAAGTTTTATGAAAAATGTTACGAAAACATCATGCGATCATTATTTCTAAAAGTAACAAAAGTATAACTTTGAAAATAATTTCAATATAATTAGCTTTACCAACAGCACAAGTATAATTAGAGGTTTCAAATTTGAGATAGAAATGGTTGCAAAAAAGTTTTGCGTCAATCATTTTTAATTAAGTTGCTTTTATATCATTATTTTAGGGTCACACTGAATTTGGTTATATTTTTAAATAGTTAATTATTATAGGAATATCTTGATTAATATCGAATACCGTAATAGCTTAAAAAACCTAATATTTGAATCATACATATCAGCCCTACATCATACATACCTAATAATAGAACCAACATAAAAATCTTCATCGAAGTTATTGTTGGACTTAAAACTATGCTTTAATTATTAAAATTAAATCTCAAATTAAAATTAAAATGGCATTCAGCATTTTATGACTTTGAAAACTTGCCATTCTGCAAGCATGTTTAAAAATTCATTATGCACCATTTTCTGCTCTAAATTTATTATTAATATTTCGGAGTAATTTTGAGAAATAATTTAGTTAATTGGTCCAACACACTCTTTCTTATTTTTTATTTTATTTTATTTATTTATTTTTCTCAAGGAAGAGTATTATTCTTTATTTATGTTTGTGTTTATGAAATAGTCATGATAATGATATTTTTCGAATTCTGAAAATCAATATGGCATATACAGCAACAATAATTAAAACAAATAATTTTGGTTAAGAGGCTCGTCCCCTCCCATCCGAAGTTAACTGCCAAAAGGGTAGAGACGGGAAGGAACAGAATGTGCTTTAAATCCTCTGAATATGCTTTAAATCCTCTGGATATAAATCCTCTGAATATGCTTTAAATCCTAAACTGATGATGGATACTTATTCCATTTGACGCTATCTCTCGATGCATGTAAAATGCAAGGCAGTCACCCAATCACAATTTGAGATGTTAAAGTAGGCCGTATTTCTGTTCCTGTATTAAGTTTTTGAGACAAAATTACGCCAGTAAAATTCTGAAATCAACAGTTTTTGATGGGTAGTTAAATAGTACATAATTGCCAATTTTTAGATTTTTGATAAGTGTCTTTGTTTTTATGCAACTAAAGCTAAAATTTTTTTTGAAAGTCATCCAAATCATTTTTCATCAGTTAATAAAATTAAATGTTAAGAACTGAAAAGCGTGTAGTGTTAAATTAATTACTCAAAAACCACAAAACGCGTCATTTTATTGCGTTAAAGGTTTGAGGAAAAACTCATAAAAGCTCTAAAATTATAATTTTTTTTTCCTAATCTAATAAAACGACAGCATTATTTTTGAAAGATATTGTGCTGTCTAATAATACCATGCAACCGAAAGTTCAACAAAAATATCAAGAAAACACAAGTTAAAAATTTAATCTAAAATCCAAGATGGCGAGGGTAGAGATTTCTTGAGTGTTATAAATTTGTTTTCATTTTGTTCCATTTCAATCTAGAAAGTCAGCAGTTAGTCGCATAAAAAATTTGCTGATTATAACATGCGTCACTAAAGCCATATTTAATTCCTTTCATGGGTAAGTAAGAATTATTTATTACGAAGCTAGATAATGATTGATAAATTCATTTTGTGTCTGGAAATAGTAGTAATTAACAATTTAGAAAGATTGCTAAACATTAATAAAACGCACTTGCAACATTGAGGACATACAAAACAAATTGTGAAGTATTCTCTAGATGTAACTATATTACTCAAAATGGTGATATTAAAACACAATCAATCATTTTATTTCCATAATTCGTGAATTACACTGTTAATCATATATATTTTTTGAATTAATTTTTATTGTTGTTTTGGAAGAATTAGAACAAAAAAAGTGCGAAAGAACAATTGATTGCAAATTTATAAAAAAAAATGAATAAAAATGTTTTCATGGCGTTTTTGCCCCCTTCAGAATAAATAAACAAGAAAAAAATGCTTTTTTTTCACTCCAAACGTTATTCAATTAATAAAGTGCTTAAAATTTCAATTTGCATTCATTTAACAAAAAATTTTACTTTCTCGGTTTCTCTAAATTATATGTTGCTATTTAATTTAAAGAGAGCATTATAAAATTGTAATGATATTTTTTGAGGATTGAATGAAAAGAAAATTGTTCTTCGCATTTAATATCAGTAAGCTTATTAATTTCAATCACGCACATTTACATACAAAGTCATTAAATTGAAAAAACAAATAATTTTTTTGTCATGTTTACTACACATAGGTTAGTTAAAGGGTAAGTAAAACGATGAAATATGTAAATTGTAATGCATATAAGTTATAGTTTTTTTTAAAAAATTGTATAACAGCAATTTTTATAATAAATATTTGCTATTGGTTTTATTTTTAAAAATTAAAAAATTTAAACATTTTAAGAAGTTGATCTTGTGTTGCCTTTTTCACATTGCTGCATATTTTATGTATGTCATTCACGTTCTAACTGCTTATCATTCAAATCATTAAATTTATCGCCGAACGTACCAAAAATGTTCACTATATAAAAATAAATCAATCTAGGTAGATTAGCTAAGTCACTATACTACATTTGAAATTATACTAAGAATTCAGATAAAAAATAAAATAAAAAACCTTTTTTCAATAAAAAATACAAAATAAGTCAGCTATGATATGTTAGAGTAAACTATCCTGCTTATTTTTAGAGCATAATAATTCTTCTTTAAAATAAACAAAAAACATTATGCAACTTAAAATATAATTTACCTATTGTTTAAATAAAGTAATGAGCTGTTGTTGAAAAATATTACGAATACCGAAACGTAAACATTTAATCCGTATAATTTTTATGTACTTGCCATAGTCTTTAAATTTATAAAATATCCGTTCTGATATAAATATCGTACATAAAATAAATATAATGCATTTAGATACCTATTATTGTGTTAGGGCATAAAAAGATTATTTTAGTTTGGTATGTTACGCATAGGCGTTTGAGGTTCGAATTATGACTGTGGTTGGCCTCACAGTTCCTAATCCTTTGTTGATCTCAATGATGACATCGAATAGTGGTTAATGATGATTCTTGGTTTCAATTGTCACGGATTAACCATGCGTAATTTTGGATAATTTTCACTTTTGTTCAACTTAAATGAAAGATAGTTTTACTTAAAAAGTTATTAAATAAAGCTAAGTTTCGGTATATAACTTAAAAGTAATCTTGTTTTCCGAATTGTTGCCAAAGTTTTAAGATTAGAAATTAAATGTTTGGCATGTAACAAACGCCTCAAAATGACCGACGCTTTGAAAAATTAATTTGTAAAAAAGGGGAAAAAATATAAGACTCATTGATTTTTTATTTAAAAAAAAAAATGACGTAGTTATTTATTCAAAATTATTTGAAAAATTAATCAAAAGATGGCGCTGCTTTTTGAGAAATAACTATAAACACCAGTTCTGCATACCTCACCATTCTAACAGTAAATATCTGAACGAGAGTGTTTTATCTTTACTTTTTTCTCTTTTCCTTCATTCTGCGCCTCATTGCTGTTGTTGTACAAAATGGTAGTTTTTAAAATATTGATTTATAACTTTTTCTAGTAGCAGCGTTATCTGTTGTCGAACTTAATACTTAATTTTAAAATTTGGAGGGAATACCTGGGTTTAAGGCTGCAAGATGTATACTTTTATTTTTTTCTATTTCTTTTTAATTGATATTTCACATCGTTGAGCATCGTGTAATAAAATAACGAATAATGAAATAAAAAAATATAAGTCAATAGGGATATGCGATCTATATAAAAACGCTTTAACTCATTGCAGAACAAAACATCTAGATTCAAACCGAAACCAACCAGTATATCTTCCGAGACATAACCATAAAATGTACCTTTTCAAAATAATTGTTATGGTCTTACCTCTTTGTGATTAAGCACATAAAAAATGCATCAACCATTTATATGTATCAAATGAGAATTATTTGAATTGCAGCTGAATTAACTTTTAATGCGCCATTAATGCCAGGATATTTTCCAAGCAAAATCTTTCCTCTCTTTCGAATTCCAAATCGAATAAGCAAGAAAAACTTCCAAGTTGAGCGTGTGTCATAAAAATTTCGTGTATGCATTTTCATGAGGGTCTATGAATATGATTTACGTTCCTTCAAGAAAGCATTCATCGCTACTTAAGTTTATGTCAGACGAAACATAAAATATTGAGTTTTATTTGTTTTGTCACAATGTGAGTGCATCAGATAAGTTTCTTTCTGGGCCTTGAAATCTTGCTTAATAGCATGATTTCGATTGGAGATCCCATCAGGGAGGACGCAACGATATTGACAGCTGCTCGTAAACAAACGACAATAGGGTAATCGTGGTAATTTAGGACTTGTTTGGGATGAAATTTGTTTACTTGCGCTTCTTTATGCAAACCAGATCGAGTTCTCATAAATATACTATTAACATACTCAAACAAATTTCATTAGGAAGACGCCATACCAGTGCTTTCCGCCGCAAATTTTCTTTCGCCTTCGTAACTAATTTAAAAAATAGAAAAAATGAGTCCAGAGGTTTAAAAAATAGAAAAAATGAGTTCAGAGAATTAAAAAATAGAAAAAGTGAGTTCAGAGAATTAAAAAATTGAGAAAGTGAGTTCAAAGAATTAAAAAAAGGAAAAAGTGAGTTCAGAAAATTAAAAAATAGGGAAATTGAGTTCAGAGATTTAAAAAATAGAAAAGTGAGTTCAGAGAAACCTAAAGAAAACCATGACGTTTCATATACCAAAAAGAAACTTTGAAAACATCAAAATGAAAATAATTTATAAGAATATAATTTATGATTACTCAATGGAGAGGTTCTTTTCCAATAATTTGATTGCATTTAGATATTTTGAATTTTTTTCAGGAATTGGAACTTTATGGTTTACTATAGGTTCTTCTGAATTCATTTTTTTCTTTCTTTGAAATTTTCAATAATAGAGATAATTTGAAAACGAAATAATTTGAGATAATTTGAGACGAAAAGTGTTTCCTCTGGTATGGTGTCCTACATAAAGCTAAAAAAAGTGGTAATGAGGGTTAAAATTCGTAATGAGTATTTCGGTTACAGCTTCTTATTTATTTTTACACCAAGCTTAAAAAACACGCAATTGCTGAAATATTGTACTGATATACGACTTGGTTACTGATGATACGACTACTGATACGACTTGGGGTAGTCATCATTCAACTTATAAGTCCATTTAAATTCAGCTTAGCATAAAAAACTGAAGATAACACTCAAAACAGGATAACCCTTACACTTAATTTATTTCGTCATTTAAATTTCCTTTGATTGATTTCTGACAGGTCTAATTTCAGCGCATTTGCAATGGGTGTCTTAAATGTGTTGATAATTGTCAACTATATTTAGCAATAATCGACACATGTAATTTGTTTACTCTTAAAACGATCTTTTTAACATACTAAACCATGATGAGGGCAAACTCAACAGACAAATATAAAAAATTAGGCTGATACAATGTACTTAAAAAATAATTTAATTAAGTATAAAAAGGTACTTACAGGAATTCCATCTTCTAAATAGGCGGTGTGCAGTTGTACAAATATATCAAACAAATAAATAAAATCACATAATATGTCAAAATAAAACATACAGCTTGGCCCATTCTAGAAAAAAAATTCCATGATATTGACGAAATAAATATTTTATGTATCATCATGAATTAAACTTTATTGATACGAAGGAATTCGTAAGAAAACATACAAATTTCATTAGTGATGAGATTTTAACAAGATCAATTTTACATCAACAAAAATAGTACAAAAATCAAAATGCACTTTTATTCTAAAACAATAACTATAATCAAATTAGTTTCGATTTTAAATAATTATGTTTAATAGACGTATTTTCGAACTATGCATATATTTTCCTGATTCATTTACCAACTTTTAAAAATATTTACTCATACAAACAAGCTAAATTTCAAAATCTCTACTAGAATTAAATTTCGACAAAAAAAGCATTTTTTTAATAAGCTAGTTATTTAAAACTTCTAATATGGAAAATAAAAGACTGTTTTATTTTGTATAAAATATTTTTTTCCCTCATTTAAAGTATGAAATACTTATTTATGAGTTTTATAATATATTGATTTACAGCACAAAATATAACTACACAGCACCATCTGGCATTTAATTGTCTACATTGTTTGAAATAATGAAAGGATTCTTTGAAGAAATTAGCGTTAAAACACACATTCACTAAAAAAAGAAAAAAAAGATTTAAATTTAATGCAAATATACTTTCGTAAAGGCGCTTATGAAATAATAAAAAGACATTAATCTACTCTTGCGGTGCCTGTTAATGAAATCGCACCTGATGAAAAAAGCAGCAAACATACAGAGCAGCAAAAATTCAGGATATAGCATAAATGTCTAACCCACAGAACTCGTGCCACGGTATGGCACGGTAAGATTTTAACAATTCCATACGAAGTGGCACAATGAGAACTTTGAGCAAATGAGAAGTTTTGAATTACTAATGTCGTCGACAAGGACGTTAGTAAAAAATCCACAAATTCAAAAACCATGTTATTTAAGTACTGATTGTTTAAATAACAGTTGAATTTAATTTTTCAGATCATCGATTTTTTTATACATAACCGAACTGAATAAACCTAAAAAAATATTTATTCACAATAAAAAGCTCTTAATTTTGTTTAGTTTATTACATTACTTTTCAAGCCACTACTAATATAACTTACATGGAATGTGCTGCCTGAGAAAAAGTATTTCGGCATATAAAAACCCTTTTATTTTCCCTTTCATATATGAGACACGATGATTCAGCTGTTAAAGTCACTGAGCTATTGCTTCAAAGCACTAGGGAGCCCTCCTTGGTGGTAGTGTGAAACCCATTAAGCTCTATATTTATGGATACTATCTTTCCTTGCAAGTAAAGGCGTCTTGTGCGCAATCTTTTTCATATTGATACTATCGTGTTGGACACTAAATTATGGATTCTTAACCTTCATGACCTTTTACCCCAACACAAAATGCTTCAAGACTGCTCTTATGTACGCAAAAAAGTTCCCAAAAAATGCTAGTAACATACATATATTTTTTTCAGATAGGGGTATTATTCTCAAAACAGTTTTCCATAATGCAAAGAATACACCTCTAACTTTTAAGCTGAATAATATGTGTCTGTTTAATATGTTTTTTATATCTGTTTAATATGTTTTTTATAAGTGAAAAGTCATTCTTTCCTTTTTATCACCTAGATTTGGATTGAAAGTAAATTTAATGTAGCAATACATGTTATATGAGAATATATATTTTTGTTCTGGGATAATTTTCATTGTCATGGCTAGTTAAATTTTAAATGTTGGGGTTCTAACATCTAATTTCAAAATGACCAAAGACAATATATTTGTAACTATAAATACTTGTATGCGCAGTTGTAATATATCTTGCACAAAATGTAACAGCAGCCATTTAATATCTTTGTGGTCATAGCTTTAAACAGAGTTTTATTAAATAAAAAAGAATTAAATAAACATTTCAGCTTAAATAAAAGCTATAATCTTTGATTTTTAATTAAAAAAATATTAACTGTCACTGAATTTTTAATTTACAAGCTTGTAGATTAAAATCAAATATAATATTAAATAATTTATTTTTTTAAAATTTATAACCTGATCTGAACTTGAGTGATTCCAAATAATAGTTATTCCGGATGTTTGACTTTTTCGTTTCACACTGTAAAGAGATTGTGAAAGAATATAGGAACTCTTAAATAAATATTTATTAATTTCATTTCTATCGAAGGATTCTTTATCTTGACCACTTAAAAAATATTTTTTGTCTTTAAATGGTAACTTTATAATCTTCAAATATTAAATTCAAATATTAAATTCAAATATTAAATTATGTAATCTTCAAATAGTAACTTTAAAAACAATAATAAGTTATTTCTAAGCCATTAATGCATAAATCTGATGAGAAAAATTTATACTTTGTACTTAATATTGTTAATACTTTATAAATATAATAATTACTGTTTACTTAAAGTATTAAAATCCCATAAGTTTTATAATTTGCTACCTTTACCCTTTGACTCAGAATTTTTATAAGGCATATTTCTCATACTTTTTTTCATTATTTTGCATTAATTTAGGCTAAAATAAGTAAAAAATATAATTAGCATTTTAATAATTCATGGTTATGAAATGCAGCTTTGCTATCCTGGTGTCCTTTTTGAGATAAAACTAAAGTCTTCCAAACTAAGCTCACTTTCAAACAATAGTTTTTCAGATTTGCACTTCTTAAGATTTAAGTTATTCATCACAGAAGTTTCTTTACTTTACGAAAAAATTTATTGATATTTTTTTTTGAATATGAATGAAAAATATTCAAACTACTTCTTTTAAATATCTTTTTAGTACAAATATAATAGATTCTTCTGGTGATTATTAAACCGTTTTTTATAATTAAAAAATACCAAAATATATTTTTGGAGAGCGTCAGAAAAAATATAGAAGGGGGATACCGGTGACCCATCTGCGTCAAAGGGATAACAAAAAAACCTACATTTAAATATTTCAATTAAATTAGCATGTTTTTCTGAGAAGAAGGTGATCTTCTGAAAACTAGACTGTTGAACATAATTTCCATATTCTATTGTGAGTTTTTATCATATAAGAAACAAAGAGTTTTATTACACTCTTACTTCGAAAACAAGATATTATGAAAATAAATGATGTCATTCCAGATAGGATTAATCAATTAACTATAAATCTGTTTTGATTCGAAACAAACTCAAGCTCTCTGACAAAAATAGATTTTATGTTCCAATGAATAATATCAAATGTTTCCGTGTGGGACACGTTTTTGAATCAGAAGAAGAAAAAAATAATCCAATGTCATAAAAACGTGGAATAGGTTTGCTGTCATAAATCTGTAGAACAATGTAGAAGACATTTTTTAAGGATTACATACAATGAAATTTTGAAGAAGAATAAATTTAAAAAGATGATACAAGTAATTTATTTCATAAGGTACGCATCAATTTGGAAATAAGTACATAAATCTCAATCGTGCATCATGCCTGTTACTATTTCCTGACTTTTCTTTGCTATTTATTGATTTTTCATATAAAATTTAGTTTAGGAAAGAATGGTATATTACAAGTAGAGAATGAAAAATTTAAATTTAAAATTATTCATTGTGAAATTGAATTGATACAGTGAACTTACAATTGTATCTTATTTCAAAAGCAAAATACACGCATATTATATATCTGGAGATATTATAAAATAACTTTGTTGCAAATGTGAGAATACTGTTCGAAAGAAAAGGTTGAAATTTAATTTAAAGATATTATAAGGTATTATAAATAATATTACTTGATTAAAACTTTATTCGTTTCAACAAAATACGCAATAGAAATAACTGTTGACATGTTCTAAGCGCTCAAAAATTGGCGCCCATTTTCAAGACTTACTGGACGTGAATGACTTACTAGACGTGAAACAAAAGTGATTTGAAATGTAAAACAAAAAGTTGCTCACTATAAATATCGAAAAGGTAGTATATTTACGAGACCCAGGCCATTTATGGCCCATACTCAAATTTAGCTGTTGTCTCGCCGCCACAAAGCATCCAGCGCAGCACGAAAGGCAGAGAAGAGTACTCAATTGGCTCAAGGCCCCGAGTCAAGCAAGATTAAGAGCACCACAAGTCTTTGTCGATGAGCAGAGGAGGAGAAAAAGTTTTGAGAGTTCGAGCCCACAGGGCGGCGGGGTCAAAACAGCTGCAGACGGGGTATATAAATATGGGAAAATAAGATGAGAAACAAAAATAGAAAAACCACAGTAGACGAGAAAGAAAAAAAAATGAAAAACAGAACAAGAAAACCCACAGTGGCCGAGAGGGGCAAATCAGGGTAAAATGCATTTTCACATGCTATGGAAGGGTGTAAGATCCTAAAAAAAGAGATCCTGAAAAGTGAAAGAAGTTTTTAATCGAGTAATATCTTCTACAGTTTTTTGGGTTCATTTATTTAATACTATAGACAATGTTAAAAACGATTATCCGGCTGTAACGACAGTATCATAATTTCTCATCGAAGCGTAATTCTCAGAATTAAAAACTTAAAATGGAGAGTGAATGATGTCTGCACGAATGGTGATGACGCTGAACGGAATAAAAAAGAGTCAGATGCAGCAAGCAAAACTCAGTGTAACACGCAAGTCTTTCTCTTCTTCTTTCCTCTCTCGTCAGGGAGCTTTCAAGTAAAGCTTAACCTCTTCGAGACGGGAGAGTCATATATGCATTCTCAGGGTACCGATAACCAGGGTAAAAAAAAGACAAAACTGGTAGCCAAACTATTTTAATAGCACTTTATTTATGGGGGTAATAATAGTTTGCTTTTTTTAATTCACCATGACTTAGTTCGAATTAAAACTTGCATAGTTACACTTTTAACACACTAGGATTGGATGATTTAAAGTGAAAGCAAAAATAAGTCTGTCAAATTAGCTATGTCCCAACATAAGCTACCGCTTTTTATTTTTTACTATCCTGATTCCGTACGAATACATTTATGACTCGCCCGTCTCGAAAAGGTCAATCACACGCATGGCAAAAAAATTTTAATTTTTTTTTCTTCATCTCTGCCTAGAATCACCATCTTTCAGGTTACAAATATCGTTTTAATTAATATTTTTTCACTGAAATAATCACGCTTTGATAAGAAAAAAAACCTACATGCTGCCATTTAAGAGCTCTATAACCATGAGATTATTATTAATGCTGTTCTTGAGCACATACTTTATTATATTTCTAAACAAAATTTTGATCCATTTTCTTATATGGAATTTCATAACGCATACAGTGGGGAATTATTTATATCGGAGGTGAAATTAATTTAGAAAGTTTAACTCAGCAGAATACAATTCATTTAGTGAATTTAATTGTGAAAAATTGCATTCATTTAGTGAACTTTTAACTTTTTGTAATAGCTTAGTAAACTTTTTGGAACAACTTAGTAAAATAACTCAAACCTTAAACAATAATTAAGAAAATTAAATTAAAAAATTAAGATAAACAAAAAATTAAAAGTGAATGCTAACATATTTATATTATAATCACTCTATTTCAATGCGCTCTGAAGCATTTTCTATACAGCATGCTTTAAAATATTTTTAATAATGTTAATTTAATTTTTCTATTTCAAATATTAAAACTTAGATAAGAAAAAAACAAGAAAAAAATGCTACATATACAATGAATAATATATTTCAAAGCTACATACCTCTTGACGAATTTCTGGAAAGGCTATTCGAAGAGCCACAGTCCAAGCGTTATACAAAGTAGCTATTGCTACCGCAGCCTGTTGTTATAGAAAATTTTTTAAGTATTAATACTAGTCACACAAATGCACTAAAACAGTGCATAAATTTAGTCGATAATAATAAAATGAAAAGCTTGTCTGTGTGCGTGTCTTTCTCATATAGCTCCAGAATCACTTGAGCTAGTGTCCTGAAATTTAGAGAGTGAGTGAAAAGGGTCATTTTAGTGATGATCCTAAAAAATTGGATATTTGCAACTCGAAAAAAAGGGAAGTAATTATGTCTAACCATGTGATTTCAACTAGATGTCAGGCGTGAGTGTCGAACCTGATTTTTTTCTGTATCGACAAATGCCACGATGTACCTACGAAGACGTTATTTGCAGGCATCCAATTGTTCAAAAACTTTAATTACATTCTTCAAGAGAAATATTTGAAATTTTTTTTTCATTGGTTCAGACATCACCGTTGCTAAATAAATAGCTTATAGCGGTAGCGTAGGTGTGCTACGCTACCAAATTAGTACTCCTAAAACTATTCTCGTGTTAATTTTGCTTATAGGCATGTTTTTAAAACGTCTTTCTATGAAACTAAATAATTTAAAACCAATGGTTATTGAAATACAAAATGTGCATTAAAGAGCAAAATTAATAGAGAAATGATGCTAGTATGTTTAGGAGAAACGAAAAAAATCTGCATAAATTATTAATGATAATGATGCTGGTTTAATTTTGGAAATTGAAAAACTTGAAATAAAGAAAAATAATAAGCAGTTGCAAAATTTATGGAGAAATGGAACTAATTCGTTTAAGGGAAAGGTCAAAATTTGCCATACCATTTTTAACGCTAATAATGCGAAATTAATTTAATAAATAGATACTAATTGAAATAAAAAATTAGTTCGTGTACTGAAAACCAAATTAATGGAGAAATATTATCAATTCATTTAAGAGAAGCGTAAAAATATGTCAAATTCTTAGTGACACCAGTAGTCCTTAATTAATTTTGGTAATAAGGTCGAATTGAAACAAAAAATAAAAAATAAGCTGAGTACTATAAAATTAAAAAAATAGAGAAATAGTACTAATTTGTTAAATGATATTCGTATAGAATTCGTTCATATAATATTTTTGTAAACTTCACACCTGTAAAGACGAATTTAGTTTGGTGTAGTTCCTTAAAATTGTATAATTTATTTTGGCAAAGGAACGAAAAAGTGATTTGAAATCTTTTCAAATTCCTTACTTTATGATTGTAAAAATAACATTATTTTAAATTTTGGGATTTTCAAAGTTATCTTTATTATTTTTACAAACTACATTTTTCAACACTTCAATAAAACTTTGTTATATACTTGCACTTCAAGAAGAAGAAGACCACGGATACCCAGGCATGTGATCAATGACTTCAGAGCCAGCTGATCATTTATAAGCAATATAGCGCTCCTAAGTTGATCTAAGTTTCGAATCATAAGTTAGAATGTTAATAACGGGAAGTTAACTAAATACAGCGTCATATCACGCGTCGAATTTGTTGAAACACAATTCTTTTACGTCTGCATCGCTTACTTAACTTAGATTTATTATTTGCTTATGCATTTTATTGTAACCGTGATATATCTTTGCTTAGTGTACCTGGTAACTTCAATGCATAATTAGCTTAATTATGTTCTAGATGGGTTCCTGCCTGTTTTTGTGTTAAGTAATAAATATATAGTGAAAGAATTGAAATTTTTGTGAAAGAGTCGTCGTGTAAGAATATAGAAAGTGTCTCTTAAGAGAATTTATGCTTGACGGGCATGGCTTACTGGAAATAGAATGGAAAGAACAGTTTCTAACGTTAACAAATACCATGTTTCAGCAACCTATCAATATCGATATATCCACCCTACTTAGCTTGCAGGCATCCCGATGTTTAAATGCAAGCGTAATTTTCACTATTTTTTTAGACTTATAAGCAAATGCACCTATAACTCACTTTTTTGAAAACAGGTTTTAGAAAAATTAATTAACGTACCGTCCAATAACAAACGATAGGACTGTCTGGATCGAATATGAATCTGGGAAGCTGTCTTTCTTCCTATTTAAAAAAGAAATAGAAAAAAAATCTAATATTAGAATAAGTTTGTTTATATAAAATTGTTTAATTTTTTTGTAAAAAATTAAGACAAAGGAATAAAAAACACGTATATTTTTTTCCATTGAAACAACATGAACTTAAGTAAAAATGCATCATTTTCTTCTAAACTTAATGCTAGCTGCACTGTAAAAAATTCCAGATAAAATTACGGTAAAAAGTATTAACAATCCTGTGTGCAATGTATTTAAGTGCAGTGATTCAATGATTTTACAGTAAATACTACTGTAAAAATTATAGTGAATCAGATATTTTGCTCCGTAAAAACTTAAGAAAAGGAATGGATTTTACGATAGAATGTACGGGCATGCAACGTAGCAATACTTTTTACAGCAATTTTATCCCGAATTTTTTACAGTGTAGATATTTTTATTAAAATAGCTTAGCTTCACACTTTTAAATGTCTAAAAATGTGCAAAAATATAAATACCTTAACAATTGTCTCCATATGTTTACTAGCAGACAAAGCCTTCCACTTTTTAAGCTTAGAGGCAGGATTGCTTGGTGTGGATGTAGCTGTAACTGAGTTGGAACTGTTGTTGTTTGTGTCATTTTCTTTACTAACAGAATTCTCGTTGCTTCTATTATTATAATAATAGATTTAAAATATAATAATTAATAATGAAAACATATTTAAAATGACAATATGTTTTAATGATAGGTATAAGGATTACATTTGTGGAATTGTAAAAACCTCTTTAGATTATTGTATTAATCTTCGGAGAGTAAAAAAAAATAATAAATAACTAAGTGAAATAAAATTGATCATAAATTAGAAAGTCGGTAAATTTTGAACTAGTTTGAAATTTGTAAAAATTTGAGCTTATGATATTTAAATATTTTACATTTTATTTATGAAAGATACATTTACATAATTTATGGATTTAAATATCTAAGAGAAGTGATTTGAATATATAGTTAATGACAATCTCAATGAAATATATGCATAAAACTTAGTTCTAATTTAAACTATGTGATATCGAAATCTTCATTAGAAATCCCCGAATAATCCCCCCATAAGAAAAACTCTTTTGAATCGAAAAATCAATTTAAAAAACATAAGAGGAGATAGAAGCATGAACTTTGCTGCATTATGCTTTGGAAACAAGATATTTATTCTAACCCAATTCAAATTTTTGCTACAAAATTTAACGACAGATGAAACTTCTAAGTTAAAAAAATTATGTTTTAAGTCATTCGATTTGAACTGAAATATTTGCAAGAACGTCAGTTAATTTTGTTTTCAAAATAGTTATGTAGCTGCTGCAATGAACTATCATTTTGAAAAGATAGTATTAAATTTCTTTTCAGTTCGAAGCACTATCTTTTGACAACCTTTATAACTAATTTAGTAATTATGCAAGAAAAATATAAATTTTCTTTTAAAAAAACGCAACAATCATAATCTTTTTCCGTTTAATAAAATTTCCTAGTCACCGATCATTTTTGGGATATGAACTAATTACTAAAATATATTGCTATATCCCCTAATTCGTATTACTTTTATATTTATTTAATAGCACCGTTATTAACAAATGAAACTGAATTTCACGTCTTCTGTTATGTATTCAAATACATAAAATATTTAAATAACACATGCTCGTACCGTATGTAAAAATTTAATATTATATAAATGTAATATATTATTAGCTATTTTAAAACTTGTTATACCAAGTTCTGAATTTACAGAGTTTCTCACTTAAAGTTTAATTGTTTTGTAGTTCTTTTTTTAAATCTATATAAAAGCATCCCCAAAAATATCCTGTTTTCAGGCATGAGGACTAAAATACCGGAATTTCGAGACCAACGGCATGATCAGAATTGCACACTAACACAACATACTCATCTATTTAAATTTGGGTAGGCTTCAAGCTAACTCGAAGGCGGAACTCATGTTTCAAAATGGCACCTCAGTGCTTCAACCACTGCGTCTTACAAGAGAGATGTTACAATTATGACAATGACAGCTAACGTAACTTATGAGTTTATACATAGACATGCATGTGGCACATTCTTAAAATTAATTTTATGATGCATGTTAAGGTAATAAAGACCTAAAAAATAATCAATTTTTAACTTCAAAATGGTAGTTTAAAAAATTTGAGTAATCTAAAAAATAGCAAAAATGATTTTTAATAATTTAAACGAATTGTTAAAAATCTTTCAATCACCTATAATTATAAAATATATTCAAAATTATAAGTATATAAAAAAATGAAAGTCAGTTTTTGCTCTTTCTTTTTCGAATCATGTTCGGTCATCTGATATTCTGAATTCAGTCTTCTCATATTCTTAATATTCCCTTAGTTTTTAGTATTTAAATCAGTATTTGACGTTATAAGTCAAATCATTTATAGATGCAAAGAAAAATCTTCATATAAACTTAGTAATTAAATATCTTAAGAAATATAATATTTTTGAATTCCGTGTATTGTACCAAAAAAAGGATATATTGAGGGTCTCAGGAGAAGATGATTATGAATCCGTAATAAATAGGAGCTTTTACAATAATGTATAAAAAGTACCTGTTAAAAGTCTCATAGAATTGTGCTAGATTTACTCTTATTGTGCTAGTATTTATGTATCTTATCCACTGTAAAAAATTACTGTAAGAAATAACAACACTCAGGGTACCAGTATTTTTTGCGGTTAAATCCATTTTTACAGAAACATGCTACGAAGCAAAAAACATCTGACAGACTGAAATTTCTACAGTAATAATTTCCGTAAAATCACTAAAGCAATCTAATTTGATAAATATTACTATAAAAATTAAGGTATAATATTTTATGGTAAAAATGGATTTTACGGTAAAATGAACTTTGAGTGCGATGCACCCAAAGTGCTGGTACTTTATACCATAATTTGATACTGAATTTTTCACAGTGTAGGGTAAGTCTTGGTTTAATGGCCATAGAAAGAGAGATGGCCAATCTAAGTATCTTAGATATTTTTTAATAGATTGCAGCAACTATTGTTTCATAGGAAATAGTTTAACTTTTTTATTAATTTCGACAATGTGCTGCTTTTTTGTAACAATAAAGTGTAGTTAAAATTGTAATGTTTATTTTATTTAGGTTTAAATATGTTTTGTGAATCTTCGTAATTTATTGATTTTTAATATCTAGGTTATATTTTTCTTTCAGCTAGCTGGACCTTTAAGACGCATATATAGTCCAATCCTTGTTCTTGAGTATAATGAAAAGGAATGTATTGTTGGAGTGGTGCTATTACTTAGGTGGCCATTTATCTTCAGTTTTAGGCGAGATGATGACCACATAAAATCGAGAAATGATGACCATTTTTCATGTGCAGAAATAGAGACTGTAAGGTTTTTAAAAATTTAAAAAGTTATAAAATATGTGACAAACAGGTTCACTAAAGTATTGCATATGGTACATGGCATAATATGCAATGGCTCCATAAAATATGTAAAACCTCTCAAAAGCGTTGAAAAATGTGGTAAAATATTTTTGAAAGAACTGGATTAAACCAGTTAAATAAAATTTATTTATTAGATAATATTTATTATTTTTTTACGGTAAAATGTATTTATTTTTAATTAATCGTAAGCTATTCATTGTTAACTGTAGGAAAGTGTTATTTTCAAAAAAAATTTTTTCATTATTTTCCTCATTTTTTTAAAAATTATATTGAGTATACCTAAACGTTTCTTGTATCTCTATTCTTATTACTTTTATTTTGATTTGAAAAAATATAGCCATATATCCCATACTTACCCTAGATTTGGTAAATTTTTGTATGGGAAGAGTAAGATTTTTTTAAAAACCCGAATATGTTACTGGCAAAAAATCCAACTCCCCAACTGCCATTGCCATTTAGAGATTTTTGAAGTCTATTTATACGCCATAAAATAAAATATCTACTTATTCCTTTGATCAATAAAAATCTTAAATAATTCATTCACATCTTGTGTTTAAAACTAATTTAAATTTATAATTAAAAAAAAACAACAAAAAACTGTAATTTTTTAAACAAAAAACAAAATAATTCTATGTTTAATTATTGAAATAATTTTATTACATACTGCCTTATAAAAGATAGATCAAACAGGCGGCTAAAGATCAATAAAAAAACTGTGGTCAGCAATTACTTTGATAAAAAAGATTTTTCAAAGTTTTATTTCACATTTATTTCGCATTTTACTTAAGGTTTTCATTTCAACAAAATTGCATACGAAAAGCAAGCAAGCAATTTCAACAAAATACCGAAACTACACTAAAATTTAGCTTAATCTTTTTTGGATTATTTTTATCACGGATTATAGCTTATTTTAATGTGATTGGAGTGCTGGCGTACCAGCGCTCCAATCATAAATCATAATAAAATGTATAAAAGCCATTTTATACATTTCAGCTTAAATGGCAAAGTATAAGCATCCCTAGGCATAAAATAATTTTAAAACCATATAATGGCTATCATTTTAATATGGAGATAAAAATTAACTATACTATACGACTAGGTGACTATTAACTAGGTGATTATGCAACTACTAATTGGAAACTATCATTGCCAATCGGCTATCTGAAGTGTGTACTATAAAGTACAGATTACAAACTAGGTATATATATCAATGTAGAATTATTTTAAAAAGAATATTGTATTTCTAATAATAAAAATCAGAAGATTGTTATATTGTAAATTTTTATGTGATTTTTAATTAACATACAATTATTTAAAATTGCTGAAAAATTGCTAATAGTTAAAATTACAAATACTAGTTAAAATAACAAATAGTTAAAATTGCTGAATTTTAATTCGAATTACAGTTAAAAAAATTGCATAGAAAGAACAATGCAAGAGTTCATGGAACAAAAATTTTCTAGCGCATAATTTTGCTGGTTTTTTATAAATAATTATTTGAATGAAAAAATGCTTAAAGTTAAATTGTAATTTAAGCTGAATTTCCTTCTTTTATAATTATTGCTTTGATTGTAATGCGATAAACAATAGTTAATGTGCTCTCGCTAGAAATAAAATTTAATATATCCAACAAAGCTATCATTGAAGCGTAATTTAAAGATAACTTAAATGTATTTTTTATCTATAAAGTTATCATTTGAATGTAACTTCTTATACAAAAAGGATTTGTTCAAACGATCAAGATAAAAAAAATTATACTTTGATAAAAATAAAATTCATAGCTATTTACCTTTCTATTCAAATTTTATTTCTTTTTTCAAAATCTGTTAATAGTTAGAAATAAAAAACGAGGCATCCGGAAAAACTATTAGTTAGAATCATTTTAGTTTTTTGACGTTTTGAATTAAAAATAAAATAAAAAATATTATAATATAAGAATGAAAAAAATGCAACCTTATTATTTAATTATTTTAAATCAATAAAAAATCAGAAAATAATAAATTGTTTTCGAAAATTATTTTCATCTTAAGTTTATTTTTATATTTTTTACCTCTTGCATTTACGTTAAGCTATTTTTGGTCGTTTGTTTTAAATTTAAGCACGTTACTTTTGCAAATTTTTTAAATGAGGTAATGGGAATCAACCAAAACTGAACTGGAAATGTATATTTCACTGAAAAAAAACTATTTTTAATTATAGCAATTTTTCTAAAATTAAAAACTCAATCAAAATTTTAAATTTTTCGGTTCAAATTATTATTCTTAAAAATACAACAAAAAAGGTATAATAAAAACATTAAGGTGTTAACACTTTAAGTAAAATCATAAACTCACCCAACTTCCGTTGAATTAGACATAGTAATTTAGCTCTTGAATAGTTGCTGAATACATTAAAAAAAAGAAATTAGCAATGCATAAAAACAAACAATATTATCTATATTTACATTTAAATCTTAACTAACATTGCAAACAGAGTAAATGAAATTCGAGATGTCAAATGTAATTTCCAAAATAAGTTCTTGAATGCATTGGAGTTTCTAAAATTATTCGTCTAAGTGTTTGTTAAAATTGTTTCATTAAGTAATAAAAATATATTGATAAGTACAGCATTAAATTCTGTACGAATTGAAAGAATTGAGATGCGAGAGATCAGCATCTTTAAAAACAAAACAAAAAAATACGCTTAATAGGTCAAGTTTATTGATAGAGGTTCATTGGAAGGCAGGAAGTCAGTGTTTAATTCATGATATTAATCTGTTCCGCAGAATATTGTCACGTGGCTACTACAATTATGGTTCTCATAAAAATATCAGGATAAAATGAGAAAAAAATATTAACCTATTTTGTTATTTTTAGTTTTATGTATGGTATATTTTGTCAATGTATGTTACATTCTATAGAATGTCTGCCATTTTTAGACAAAGCATTAAATTATTTTGAAGATACAAATTGTATCAAATTCTTAGACATTCTATGGAATGCCTTCAATGTTTCGAAAGCCGCCTCCCTCTAAAAAATTCCTAAAGTGTAAAAAAATGCGATAAAAAGTACAGGCTCACAGGATAATGGTACTTTTTAACGTAAATTTCATTTTTACCGGAACATGTTACGGAACAAAAAATCTGATCCACTGTTAAGAATTTATTGGAAAAAATGGTTAAATGACTATTTATTTAATAGTTATTTCACTATATTCAAACAAATCAGTCAAGTATCCATAAATAAGATGGCATTTAAATTGTTAACTGTGAGAAAAACCGTTTATTAACTGATTTACCTAATACAGTTGAACAACCAGAATTTTATCGCAGCAACGAGGCTCACTTAATGAACTCATTAGTTCCTTACGGTTGGGAACATATTATTGCCACGAGGGCATCGTCAATCTCATGACTGATAGAACGGCGGTTCGTGTCCTAGCTTTGACATCATAATATTTAATCCATTTCATTCAACACTTGAAAAGTTTCCAGTGTCCTGCACTCCCCAATTTGAGACCCTGGACTATTAGAATACGATACTCTTATTTGCGCATAGATTCGTATTTACTATTTTGAAATGTCATAAAAAAGAAACAAAATAGTAAACTTTATATTGTTTCTTTTTGATGACATTTCAAAAACCTTAGACAATGTACCGACCATTGGTTTGATTTGAACGAATTCAAACATGTCTAAAATGTTGTGATACAAATCTAGTTAACGCTTTTTAAAATTGGAATCGCTCCACCATTTTTTTTTTTTTTTNTTCCTTTTTTTTTTTTTTTTTTTTTTTGCTTGCAAATAAAAATCAAGTTTTCATAGAGAATATCATTAAATCATTCCTTTATTCAAATTGCACAGCACATTTTTGTTTTGAATTTTTGAACCAAAATAATATTTATAGAATCAGCTTAGTATTCAAATAGAACTCTAAGAATTTTCTAGAAAGCTAAAAGTCATTTTTAATCCGTAAAAATTTTAATATTTTTGTTGAGGAAAAAATATAAGTAAACGGAAAGGAAGGAAGAGAAAAGAAGGAAGGAATAAGGAAAAGAAATGTAAGTAAAACCAGACTAAACCAGCTATTACAAACAGTTAGGATAATAAACAGATTGATTACGCAATTAAAGTTTTGAATAAAAAAATTTAAAATAGATTCTGTCTTGATAAATTTTTTTTTTTTTTTTTTGCATTTTTGGGACATTTTTGCAATTTATAGTCGTCAAGTTTTTGATGCTGTTTTAAAAATAGAAAAATGAGGTTAAACTATATATACGATATACAAATAAATATATTAAAAAAATAATTTAGTCAACAAAATACTTTTTCCCTATTTCAACTGTCTTCTTCTCACTGTTCTCACCATCGCTTACAATTCTTTATTATAGTTTTCGTTTATTGATGATACATTCACGATTACGTTTCAACGCGTTCCGACCGAGCTTTCAATCTTAAGGAAACCCAGTCACAGTATTATTTCACCCCAGAAGACCATCCTCTACTAAATCAAGTATTTGTCTACAAACCCAGTCGGGATACCATTAACATACCTGTACACTTTTAATCTTTCGAGGATGATTTTCCCCAGTGGTAGTAAAATGGAATTTAAAATACAATTTTAGGCAGAAACATACGCTGTATTTTGAAAAAGCTTATGCTGAGAACCACAACAGTATTACATATTAGTATACACCGAAGAGCCATTACATTATGACCACCCTCCATCTATAACAATGGGCTCGCCCAGGTTTTCATAGTTTCTCGCCTAGGAATAATGTTTTCATGGGGCACATTAGGACCCATAATCCTCATAGAACAATCCCTGAAATCTGTAAGCTACTTGAGCATAGTTGCAGACCAGGTTCACCCATTCATGGCAACAGTTTTTTCTGCGGGGGATGGTGTTTACCAACACGATAATGCACCATGTCATAAAGGTCGAATCGTCGAGGAACATTCCAGTGACTTTCAAGTCATGTCTTGGCCCCCAAATTCACCTGACCTTAATCCAATAGAGCATTTGTGGTCCTACTTAGAAAACCACATTCGTACTGCCACGCTTCCCCCTCGCAATGTGAGGGAATTGAAGGACCAGTTGGTGAGTGCTTTGTACCAGATACCTCAGACTACCTATCAACACCTTGTGGAATCAATGCCACGGCGGGTGCTAGCAGTTTTGAGGGCTAAAGGTGGTCCTACATGTTATTAGCAGGGTGGTCATAATGTAATGGCACTTCGGTGTATATGCTTAATTTTTTAAAAGATAGTGGTGGTCAAAATGATTATAAATTAAGTTTATAAATGCAAGGAATATGTGGAAAGCATACATTTTACCACCACTTTAAATATAGAAATAAAAGTTTACGCCAAATGCGTAAAAGTTGGCAGGTATGCATTAATCAAGAGAAGTTTATTTAAATATTTGCAATTACTTGAAATCAGCTTTTTACTATTACTAATAAATTTCATGCAATTAATTCAAAAATTATTATAATTAAAGTAAATTAATTTGTTGACAGAAAATGAAGAACTATTATTTTTTTATCAAAAATAATTTTTAAAAAAAATCGAAATTATTTTAGCTATATTAATTGAAAAACTTAGTGAAAGAGCCAGGTAACATTTTCAAAACGAAAAATTTTATTACCAATTTATTAGGAGGCTGGACTAATAATTCTTTGCTTCATTTTATTTACCACTGCCTTATTGTAATAAAAATCATGCAAGCATTCTAAAAATTAATATGGATTAGTTATGGATGAGAAAAAAGTAAGCGTAAAAACAGTTTTGTTACATTAGACATACCCATGTAGACGCAACCACTTTATGTTATTTTATCTAATTTATTAATTCTCCTAAAATTATCATTCACCTGGTTCCATCAAGTTCTTTAATTTTGTCGGTATATGCCTTTCAGTTTGAGCATGATTGCGTAGTGTTTCTCAGTACTGATTTAATGATTTTTTTCTTCTTTTTTTATTTACCCCATGCGAAGAACGGGAATTTAGCTAGTATATGAACATTAAAAGTGTCAAATGAGATTTATTAAAGGTTTATATTGATTTTTATTAGATACAAAGACTTGTTATTTTACTGCAGTACTATCATTAAAAAAAATTAAAGAAATCTATCACACTTAGCATTTTTTTAAATTTCAATTTATGTAAGATCATTCGTTGAAAATAAAGGCAATTGATGCTGCAAAATTAGATATTTTACAACACGTATTTGGGTAAACCTAAAAGAAAATTTGTTCAAATATTTGGTGAACACTTAATACATTGCCTCATATAAATTCCCATTTACAGATTTTCATATTTTACATAAAAACATATGGCGTATTACATTAAAGAAACAAAATGGCTCATATGGCCCTCAATGATAATTTTTCTTTACACGCTTGGCGGTATTTACTCTTTCTCCTTGCCTTAAAACATTGGATTTTAAAATTTTCATATCCAAAATATAAATTTTCACATCAACATAATCATTATTATTATTGCAAACAAATTTGAAATATCATGGCTTTGAGAAAAAGTAACCATCTAAAAAAAGCTAATAATTAAAATAAAAATATCACGTCTTTTTATAGAATATCTACAAGTCAAATTTGAGTTAGTTTAGATTAATATGACTCTCAAAAAACGGAAAATTTTCAGAAATGTTATAATATTACAATTAACTGGTAACAAATGTAACAATGCTTCAGAAAAAAAATTATAATGCTTTGTGTTCTATGAGCTCGATTTATTTCCCTTAATTTTTGAGGTAATCACAACAACTTATTATATATATGGGTCATTCTCACAAAAACAGTCATTTTCATGTCCCCAGTATATTTTATGTTTGTTTTACAGCTTACGAAAAAAAAAAAATTCAGGGAAAGTGTCTTTCGGAGTGCAAGCTAACAAAAGAGTAAAAATAAAATCATCAATTTTTATTTTTTATTTATTTTAGGTAATTAAAATATACCAATATGTCATTCCCTCACTTAAGTTTATAAATTA
>NC_092210.1:38208896-38234687 GCF_043381705.1 Parasteatoda tepidariorum | reverse complement strand
TTGTGAAATCTTTTGTTAGTGATCAGTGTGATATATATATATATATATATATATATATATATATACAAATTCCATAGATCTAACTATTACATGATTTTAAACGAAAATTGCTTAACTTTTTAGAAAGACAATTGGTAACTTTTTCCTCAAAGCTTTTCAATTGTAACTCAAAGTATTCCAAATATGAAAAATAATAAAATGCGAATAAAATCTTTTTAACCAAGCATTATATGACATAAATATTTCCTAGAAATCATTACTACATAAATTGTGAAATGTTTTGTTTGTGATGAGTGATGTCAACTCCGACAAATTTACTAAGCACTTGAAATGATGTAAGAGAAAAATACTTTAATTGTGTCTTGGATTTCTTAAAGTCAATGGTCTTCGGTTCGTAATTGAAATATTCCTTGATACTTGATGGTTTCATTTTCAATTATTAAACGAAATTAGTTTTTTTTCCATCTCTTGTAATATCTAAATGTAATTTGGTTACTTTTTTCTTGATAATAACAAAGCACTTACTTTTATGCAATTTAGTTACTTTTTCTTGATAATAACATTACGAAATCATGCACAAAACTGTAAGGTATATAACCACACAATTAATAAAGCAAAAATAATTTCAACTATTTCTTTCTTTATTATTATTTTGTAGTTTTTAAAATAAGTAAAACATGGTTTTCGATACTTCATCCCAGCAGAATAGAGACTAACTGTATTCAGCATCACTTGGCGTGATATGCTACAGCTCCCGAACAACTCATGTGAGTCGCCATTTGTAATTGATATAATCGACACTTGATTTGTTATCGACATTGTGAAATAGTTTTCTCTGGTATACCTATCCCTCTTAAGGGGCCATATGTCACTTAATTCTACAGTATCTGTAGAAAAACTGCATGAATCAGTGCCCTTTTAATAATTATCAATATATATTCCAATAATATTTTGTACATACTACATACCCTGCAACATTTGAGTATTGTGAGAAGTACATTTATCGGTCGTATAAACATAAAACTGAAATTCTAAAATTAAATTAAATTATTATAAGATTTCGATAACAGAAGAGTCTGCTGGACAATTTCTCTAACTTTTAATATTCTGTTTAAAATATTTATAAGTAGGGGTGGAAATAAAGTTCTTTTAATTCTAATTCGTTAAAGTATTAATACATCTTTGTGACATCTGAGAATATAATTTTTAAAACTACAAAAGGCCTTCATAAAATTCTTATTAAATTTTCACCAAATACCACAATAATTTTAGTACATAATACTGAAATTAAATAAACATAATGTCTACGTATGACGATTTTCTGCGGTTCCCCTAAACATATTTCCCGTTAACATTTTCTAAATTAACTTTGCTCTATAGCTAGTAGCGTTTCTTTAATTTTCATTTATAACAATATTAATTAAGCATTGGTATTGATAGAGTGGCGATTTTTCAAGGTTCTCCAAAGCGAATAAGTATATTTTCTCTAACTACATTTACTAATAATCATATTTACTAATAACTATATTTACTAATAATACTCCCCTTTCAGTTTCAGACTTTCTAAATGTCAACGGATTTATTGATCTGGTCTGACGGAGTCAGACCAGATGGGAATTACCAACAACAACGGCAACTAATAACTATATTTATTTTACTTTTATAACTATATTTTCTATATTGAATAACTATATTTACTTTACTCTCTAGTAGATAAGTTATATTTTTATTTTAATTAATACATATTATCAACAGTAATTAAACATTATTCTCGTCAATAATAGTATGGCAGATTTTTATTGTTCCTCTAAGCGAATAAAATCTCCTAGTCCATTAATTTTGCCTTTAAGTACGTAGCTTATTTATTTATTTCAAAATGCAAATATTACTTAATTTAAATAACAATCAGTAGCGTCAATAATAGTATGGTGATTTTTTACATTTGTCATATGTGAATCCCTCTTTTCCATTACATTTGCCTTATAATACATAGCTATTTTTTTAATTTCAAATACCGTTGATTTTATATTATTTACTTTTATGGAAACATATTTTGAAAGAATCACTATAAACAAAATAAAAACGTGATATCAGATATATTAATTTGGTGACGTAGTCAAAGAATTACACCGAATTAAAGTTGTTCCTTGAATTTATCTGACATATCGTCTAAAAAAAACTAAATATGAAAGTATGTGCAATATACTTTTTTAAAATATAAATATTTATTTAGTGTACCTTGCAAAGTAAATCCAGATAAAATTACGGTAAAAAGTACTGGCACCATGAGTATGGTATCCCCAAAAAGCATTTTACCATAAAATTTATACCATAATTAAAGCAAACATCTAAAAAGGACAAAAATAATTTTAGTAATTTTCGGCAAAAGAAAATTCAATTTTTTTTAAAACTTTTTTTATTTTATTTAATTTTTTTCTGTGTACCTCCATTTTTTTCACTGCTTAAAAATATAAATGAATAAAACAATTTTTCAGTACTTTTCGGGGGAAGAAAAACTTTTTTTTTCCTTTTAATTTTTTTTTTGTGAACCTTCAGTGTTTAAAAAAATAAATAAGATGGAAAATATAGTAAAAAAATAATAATAAACATTAGCGGAAGTCTAAATTTTTTGCTTACGCTCGGCTAATCGAAAAGTACTGATTTCACTTAGTCGGAGATCAAACAGCCTAAACCGATAACATATTGAATATAAGTTGCTTACGTTTCTCCAACGTGCTACTGGGGCATTACTTTGGCTGAAATCTTTTTCTTTGTGTATGTAGCATAAAAAACTTTTTTGAAACGACTTCGTAACAATATGGCATAAAAAATATACTTCAGTTCAGATCCTAAAAATCTTTAAAAAATGATTTGTTTGATATCAGTAGTTTTATGTTTCCCACGATGCAATTCCTTTGACAGAAGAAGTTTTTAAGCGTGAAAGAATTGGAATAAATTTTAGAATGAAATTAAAATTTTGAAGCCGAGTTCTTTTGGATTGAAAGGAATTAATGAATAATTCGTAAAAGCTGTATTATTATTATTATTTTTGCGTCCAACTCAAAATTTTGTTTTACAACACAATTTTAAGTAAAAACAAATTTATTTTCAACTTCGTATCTTAAATTTTATGAAATTCTTTTTTAAAGTTATTGCTAGAAAAACCCAACCGGCTTAACAGTTTACTATAGATACATAAAATGGTTAATACCAGATGAAAAATATAATCAAATATTATTAAATATTTTATTATTTTGACTCTACTTAAATAGGCAAAATTAAATCTACAACTTATGCAATCTAGGTAGGTAATAATAACTAATAGGTCACTAAAATGTAATTTTTTCCTTTGTATATTTTAGTAAGTTTAACTACAGGTATCAATTAAAGGACTTCTCGATATGATGTATAATTAACTGAAAGATGTCATCAGATTAATATTCTTCAGAAAATTAAAGTGGTAAATTCTGGGTGAAAAAGATAATTAAATATTACGTAGAACATCATCAAACTCTACTTAAGTAAGCAAAATAAAATTTACAAATTAAAATTTTAATAGATAACTGATATTTTTTCCTTTGCATCTTTTAGTTAGCGTAGTTTAACTTTGTATTTCTTCGTAAGTTTAACAACGAGCATCAATTCATGCAATTCTCCACATGGTGTATAGTCACATGAAACATATCATTAAATTAACACGGATTCTTAAAATGGTTAATATTGCATACAGCATTATCAAAATCCACATAACTTTTCACACTAATATTTAGAATTTATGCAACTTTATAGATAAATAGATACAATTTAGGAAAAAATTAAAAAAATATGTTATCGAGTAATGGGTACTTTTGGCAGCAGGCAAATGTTTTTAACTGCTGTACGCTAACTCCGGTGTATAGCATTTTGAACTATAAATACGATTACATCCTTAATTTCATTTTTTAACTCATCGAACGAATAATATTTTTTCAGCCTAAGCTATTTAAACACATTTTAATTTTCAACACAAAAATTTCTGTAGATTTTCCACTGCATGTCTTGCTTAAGATACTAGTTTCAAGATCGTATGTTTTATTTTTGCTATAGCAAAAACTTTAATTTTTATAGGCTTTAATGAAATTATATGAAATATTATATTATTTTTAGCAATTTCACTAAGAACCATAATTTTGTATCTTGTTAATGTATCGGAGGTACCTGTCCCTTTAAATATACAAGGCTCTTTTGTCTTACCAATCAAATGTGTTTTCAATAATAATATTTCAATTCTTTCCATTTAATTCTTTCCATTTTCACCCGAGTTTTAAATAATTACGGAAAAAATAGACTTTTACCTCAATATATACCTTAAAAGGAACGAAAGACAATTGTTATTAAAAAAATAATTATTTAAATTTAAGTAGTAAATTTTAATCATTACTAAAAATCTAAATATTATTATTATTAGTATTTTTTTCATATTTTAGGATATAATGTATTTCTTTACATTTCGATCTGAATCAAAATCCACTAGATTCAAAAAAAGAAGAAAAAAAGAACTTTTTGTCGTAAAATTGTCAAAACATTTACTCGAAACGAATTTCTTACCTTTCTAACAATTTTTAATTCTAATTAAGAACTTCAGCTAATGAGAATAAATCTATTTATATTTTCACAAAGACAATCGTTTTGTAAAAGCATAGAAGCAGAAAAAAATTAAAATATTGTTTTTTAAGTGATAAAATTGCACTAAACATTGTTTACGCTGGATCTCAAGAGGTTAGTGCATTTCGGATTTATGATACCTAAACTATTAATCTTATAAAATAAATGGAAAAACTCTTAATTAATTACATTTTTTTAATTAAAATGACAGTACTAAGTATCTTACTATTCCTCCCTGACATTGATCAATCACTAAAATCGCAAAATCCAAAAATGAATACTCACCTAGAAAATACTCTCATCATATTTTGACATTAAACATAGGAATTTTTGTTTTCAATTTTTGCAGCTACATGAGAGAATTCATAAGCTAATTGCAAGATCAACAATGCACAGTAACAAACCACCTGTTTTGAAAAATGTGATCTCAGTCAAATTTCTTTTAGACTATATCTCTGCGATGGACTGCATTAAATTGTTTCTCTTTCTTTAGTACTAACCTTAGGAAGCATCCTCGGAGATTCAGAGAACAATATTGTCGTCACGTGAGCACCTTTCGCCAAAGTCGCCAAAATCAATAAAACGAGGCTCGATACTTTTCCCACAGTTTTCATAGATATTTCGCCAAATTCCACAATTTCAGCGATCCAACGATTTTCTTGTAACGTAACAAAATAAAAAGCGTTTTACGAAATAAGCGAGTATTTATTCAAATAATTCTTTTGTTTGAAGTTATTGATATTTAAATGCTTTAGAATCTAAAATCGTGTAGAATTTTTTTTTATCTCTATAATTCGCCCTTTCTAACCTACTCCGTGAAAGATTTAAAAAAAAAAAAATTACGGAAGAAATTACCTGCACTTTCACAAAATCCACACCTTATCCGTAAAATCCATTTTAGCATAAAATCTATTTTTACCGTAGAATATTATGCCGTAATTTTTACAGTAATATTTAATTATTAACAATAATTGCGTGATTTTGCAGTAATTATAACTGTATTAAAATTACATTATATCTGATTTTTTGACCATAGCATGTTCCGATAAAAATAGATTTTACGGAAAAAAGTACCTGCATCATGAAGACCAGTATTTTTTACCGTAATTTGATCTGGAACTTTTTACGGAGCACTGGAAGAAAAACATTTTTCAAACAAAATAAAAATATTCTTCAAAATAGATACAAAGAGAAAAAAAATTAGACATTAGTAAAAAACGCTAAATTAATTAACCGTTAAATGTTATAACTGTTAACCGTAGAATATATGCAGGAATTTCGGAGTTGGAATGTGGTAATTGGTATATATCATTATTTAAAATAGAGGTATAAGTTCTAGAACCATTTGTCAGTCACAGGAGCTGCTGTAATAGCAAAATGGCTATCATTTCTATAATTGCTAATAATTAATTAATTTGAAAAAAAAATTTGATTTTATTGTGTTTCTTTTACTGCTCCGTTCACTATTTCAGCTGAGGTACATACATAAGGCATCATTAATAATAAGACAAATTTATATACCTGTTACTCGTATACGGAAAAAAATTATAGATGAAGTCCTTTATGTCTTGTTATTTATAATATGTCACACACTGAGAAATAAGTATGGTTAAAACTACCAGAATGTGGTAAAATTTATCGTGTTTCCGCCTCTAAGGGAATTTACTTTTCAGTTGAAATTTACTTTTCATTTTTGTATTTTTGGTAATTGTGTGATAATAGGAGCTATAATTTTCAAAACTCGACTGTCCGGTAAAACTACCGATGGAAAAATTACCAAGAAAATCGTTTAAATATCGTATAATTTGGTTTTATTACCAGAATTATGCTTTATTTTTTATTTTTTACCATTGAAATATCATTACCATGCTGTACGGTAATTTTAATAACATTTTTCTTCTCTGTCTGGTAACGTAATTTTTCTTTCTATATTTGGCCCAGTAATTGCATTGCTATATGGGCCAATTATTGCTTTGTGATGTACCAATATCAGTGATGATGAAAGTGATCATGATAGTTACAATAAAGATGTGTATAATGTTTGTTATTATGTCCTAAAACTAGCGGAAAAGGTCAATATAAAGGTAAAAAGATGAAGATAAAGGTAAAGATAAAGATATTGTTAAATAAAACAGCTAGAGTCAATTATTAAACAGAAACTAACATATTGTGCTATGTTTTTGATCAAAATTACAGTGAACTGTAAGATGTCAGTGAGGTAGGTAGGTACTTTAAGTCTTACTAAAGCTGCACAATGGGTTATTTGCGGCGGTCTGGGAAACACTCCTGAGGATGATTCGAATACATGCCATCGCCATTTTGATCCTCTGCAGAGGGGATGGCTGCCCTGCTCTGGTAGTCCGACGACTTGCACGCGAAGTCGAGCATTTCACGGTAGAGCAGTTTAATGAAGACCGATACCGCGCACCCTCGGTCTCTACAAAGGCAAATCAAAGTAGTCACCCACCAGCTTATTCTTTGCAATGATAGAAAAAACCAAAAATACTTTTCCTTTTAAATTTCCCGAAGTAAAATGTAGCAAAAATAACTCTATTCTATAAACACCGATTCAATTTTAAAGCTAATAATACTGGAATCATTAATAATAATAGAACTATTCATAATTATATTAATAAATTTAATATTTTATATTTTGCAATTTTTTATCTTCCCCACTAAAAAATACTTAAAAAAATTAATAATAAAAAATATAACTCCTGAGATATTTTAAAAACTTTGCATGTATATCCGATAATAAAATAGCTTACTAGAATAATATTTTAGTACATTTTAAGAAGACAGATTACGCAAATCTCACCAAAAGAAATAAGTTTGTGAACATGTTTTAAGCATTTTTTACAAAATTTAAATTAAGTTTCATCTGTTGAATTAAAAAAGGAATTTTGATATATATTTTTAATATAATTCTTAAAATATAATTTAAAATGTAAATTTAAAATACAATTTAATAAATATTTAAAATATAATTTTGTGATTATTAAAATTAATTCGACACAGATTTTAAAAGTTCTCTTTTACATCATCATGACAATTAAAAAATTAGTGCACCATAAAATCTCTGCTTATAATACTTTTCACGATTCGCTATTCTAGTTAATAAAGCCAAAATATATGGTATTTAAACCATTCAATTGGTAATTTTTCCGTTCGTAATGTAACGGTTTACCGGAAATTATTAGTAGAAAATACAAGATTTAATAGTGATTTTAACCGATGAAATGCTTTTTATACAATGCTCTTAGATATTAAGATAAAATTGCCAATATTTATTATCATGTAAACCATAATTTATTGTTAATTTTATTGAAAATCATCACCAAAACGTTCCAGTAAAAATTACCGAGCTTTTAAATGTTCCCATAGAGCTAAAAATTCTAAAAATTCTGTAAATTTTATCATACTCTGGTAGTTTTGATCATACATTTTTTTCTCAGTGCATAATGCGCATTATTTAGCCATGGCCTTGCTAAAAAGCTACATCTATTCTAATTGTTGCTAAAAAGGGAATAATAATAATAATAATTACGTATTTGTTACTTTAAAACTTCTCATCATATAATTATAAAAAATATTTCAATTATCCGTTAGCTGCTAGTATCGTTTACTTATTAAAGTTGGAATATCATTTCACAATATATGCATTTAAATATTTAATTAAAAAAATCTCATATGAGTAAACATTAATTTTAAAAAAATGTAACTAATTACGAATTAAATAAATAATATCGAATTACAAATCAAATAAATATAAAATAAATATTGCTAACAATAATGATATGAAAAAGGTATCATGACGATCTTTCAATCTTTTAAATATAAGATACTAAGGATAAGATACTTAATGAAGTATTTCTTTAAAAAATGAAATGACATAGCTAGAACAATGATGTAGAATGTATAGGTTGAATGTTTTAGAATTTTTAATTTCATTTGTTTCTGATAAAAGTAATTATAGTTTTTATTCATAGCAATCTTGTTTACGCCCTTTAGATTTTATATTTGAAAGGTTGAACTACTACTGTAATTCAAATATCAAATAATGTCTATGGTAGAGATGTATCTCAGTGGCCAGCCTCGAGGATGGCTTACCTCCAAACAAAATTTTTATTTAAATAAAAATTAACAAATTAAATGAAATTTATGTCAAACTGTTGAATTAGCCGTCCTGGATGAACAACTAGTTAAGTTATTAATTTGTTTTTGGTGTATGCGATTTTATTTTATTTCTCGCCGGAAAATACTATTGCAATTCTTTATAACTTATGTCTTTCATAATTTATTCAATATGTTGTTATTAGAAAGAATTTACATATTTCGATTTAAACTGGCTTTTTACTTAAATAGTTTCAAAAAAATAACTGAAATATTATTCAAATTACAGATTTTTGACTGGATCTAAACATTTTTGATGGTGTTAAAAATTCGTTGCTGGTAAAAGAGATTCCTAGCTCTCGGTACCCTAATGACTTTTCCAAGAAGCACTAGAGTTCCGCGGAACACTTTTAAGGGACCACTATTCTGAATCAAAATATATATTTATTAAAAGAATTTTTAAACGACCGAGTTTTACATTTCCTTTTACAGTTTTTGACTTGTTTTCCAGTTATATAAGTTTATAGTCCCTTTTTCCTAAAATATAAAAATATTTAAAATATTGAAAAAATAAATATCAAAATAAAAAATATTAAAGAAAATACAAAATATTTAGTTACTATTTTGACTCGAAGAGGGTGAGGGAGGAAAGCTTCCAAAGCCCTAGCAAGAAGGTTTGAAAGTATTTGAACTTTTTTCTTCTTTCCTCACCAGCTTTTAACCAAAATTGTTACTTAATAGTTTCATTGTTTGGTTAATAAAGGGAGGGCAGTACAAACCAAACACCAAAGCTTCAATGGCTTGAGGAACAGAGCATCCGCTTCCCTATGACGCGACCCGTGTTCGAATTCTGGAGTTGACTAGTCACGTGAATTCTGCTCTCGGCTCGCACCAACCACAATCCTGATATAACTATTTTATAGAATTTTTTGTTAAAACAACCGAGTTTTTTTTTGTCAACATAAGAGTTAAAATAACAGATTTTTTTTATTGAAATAGCAGTACTTATCTGCTTAAATACAGGCACCCGTTTTCAAATAACAGTATTTCTTGTGAAATAAACGGTTTCATACTGGCACGCCAGCTGGCAGTTTTTAATCATCCAGATTTTTTTTTACAATGTATGAAAATGGAAGACAAGAGACTCTTCTGTGGTTAGGTCACGTTGACAGGATTCATTTTCAATAATCTATCTGCCGATAACTATAATTTAATCGGCTCAAATGGAGAACAGAATACCAATTAATCAGATACCAAATCCTCATTTTGAACCTGGGACGTTTATATTGGCAGCACCCACTAAACTATGCCAGAACTTAATTTTAGTAAGACTTAGGTTTTTGATGGTCAGCATTCACTGAATCTGTGGATAAGTCACAACCCAACGGATAAACAATTGGACACAATGAATAAGTCAAATACTGATCTCAATTTTTTGTGTCCACTTTTGAAGCTTTTTTGAAATCTTCTGCGTTTTATGAAAATGTTCTTTAAACACCTTGATCGAGTGCAAGTCAAAACAATTCTTTTTAATAATTTTCAAAACTGAAATTTGTATAATTCTGAAAATATTTCTATAAAACATAATTCAAATTACTAAACAACTATTTAAAAGTAACTTTTTTTTCGAAAAGAATATTTCAAATGGTTATTTTATTTTAATGAAACACAGATCAATCGTTAATTAAATGTCTTTGGATATTTTTATATCAAAATCAATGAATCAGTGAATTATAATTCTTTTAATAAAAAAAGACGACTAAATATTCCTTGGGAAGAAGAAACAAAGAAAAGATTACTCAAGTAATTTCCCTTAATGTAAATCAAGAGAAGTTTAGAACTTTTTTTTTACTAAATACCAAACGATTGTTCCTCAAAATGCTTAAAAAGTACATGAATTATTTATTATTTTTACAAAAAAGATTATTTCAAAAAAAGAGTCCAAAGCTGAAAAAAGAAGTGAATGCATTTTTCTGAATAATTTCTGAAAAGTAAAGGAAAAGATAATCAAGTGACCAAGTATACACAAAGCACGATTTTTAAAACATGATTTTATTTTCTCTGAGGTAAGATACACGTCCTTAGAGACAATTGCGCGGTAATTTTCTGAGATGAAACTATTCTTTTAGGTAGACATTTAGAGCCCGTTTATCTTTGCTTGAAACAAATAATCTCGGTTGAGTTATAAAAAAATAAGATATTATCTTTCTTAAGCGTGTCTCTTTCACTTACCGATACCTTTTTCCGAACGACGTTCAAAATAAATCATTTAAATCGTAAAACTGTTTGAAATGCTTCAAATAATGATTTCAGAAATCTCATTGTATTGGTTTGTGTAAAAAAGAAACGCAATTTTTTCCCAGTTGAATTAATAAAAAACAATAATTGTTTTTCTTTCTCTTATATTGCGCATTTAAATTTATTTTTTATCTACCTTTTTATGATTTTAAACTGTTTTCCGAGAATTCTAAAGTTTTAGTATAGTCTCGATTATCCATGTATTAATTATACATTCATGATTTAAGGGGAAAAATTGCTCAACTACAATCTGAAAATGAATCAGTTTTAAATATAGCCTTAATAGTTGCTAAAAAAAGGGATAACAATACATACTCATTCACATAATTCTCTCAATAATGACTTGTGCATTATAACTGGACTAATAAGTCTGCACTCTAATAGAGTGCTGTAAATGTTTACACCATAACTAGACAAATAGGAACAAGAATTGAATAAAGAATGAATCGTAATATTAAAATAATCGATAATATCTTCCTTAGATAATGTAGGTTGCCTTCCGTAAATAAAATCGTTAATAAGTATTTCGAAAATTCTAATAAAGCTTTCAATCTATCCTTACTCCGCAAATAAATTTTTTATTGTACTCTCAACTCTTCGTGTTTCGATTATCCGTGAATGATTTCAAAAATAAAATGACTTTACAACAATTTAAAAATGAATTAGATTTACTAAACTGCTGATTAAATGATAATCATACAAAGTGCGACGAAAATATTATAACAACAGTCAATTCACTATTGTTGCAAATGCCATCGTTTAAACGATGGCATTTGCAGGATAACGAAAACAAAAAATAATTACTGTGTTATTAATATTCTGGTAGATTTGCCGTGCCATGTAGTAATCACATTTCGGATTTTAAAAAAAATATAATTCTGATAATACAAACTAAAATATACGGTATCTAAACTGTTCACCCGACGATTTTTCTAGTCATATGGTAAAGGTTTTACCGGAAATTCTGGTTTTTAAAATTGTGGTTGTTATTGCCACACATTTAGTAAAAAATACAAAACTGAAAAATAATTTAATTAAATAAATTGTTTATTATGTCATACTTTAAGGCATCATGATAAAGTTAAAAAAAATTTTCTTCACATTTATCAAATTTTATTACAGATTATAAAACGGTATATAAATATTAATTTTACCAAAATCATTATCAAAGTGATTCGATATATTTATCTAACTTTTTGGTGTTCTGAAAAAGCCGGAAAAAAGGTAAATTTTGCCATATTCTGGCAGTTTTGACCAATTTTTTTTTTTATCTCAGGTTGAAAAAACACTGAATTGTGTTGTTCAAACATTCCGAAACATTTCATTTTAAACTTTTTTTATACTAGAAGCTTCATTGACACCGCTATAACTAGTCATTTTTTTTTTTAAGAAATCCTTATTTTAACTTCAAAGAGCCCTCACTCTACAATTCTAAAGTATTAGTATACTTTTGACTATATTCGCATTGTATGATTTTCCGTCAATGATTTTGAAGGGAAAAAACAATTCTACAACAATTTAAAAAGGAATTAGTTTTAAAATTAGAATACTAAGCTGCTAAAAAGTGGTAATGATACAAGGATATTCACAAAATAACGGTAAAAATTAATTTGTATTCAAATGATAGCATAATGACTGTAAGCGTTTTCACTACACTGAGAAAAGAAAGTATGGCCAAATGGACTATAATATGATAAAATTAACCATGCTTCTCACTCTATGAGAACTTCAAAAAGCTCAGAAATTTTTACTGAATAGCTTTGGTAATGATTTTGGTAAAATTAACAATAAAATATGGTTTAATTATGTGTGGTGAAATTTTTTAAATTAGGTAAAATTTATTTATTTTATCATAATACCTTAGAGCAGTGTTCCCCAACCCCCGGTCCACTGACCGGTACCGGTCCGTTGATCAAATGGTACGGGCCGCCCATTTCATTGAAACCGAATTTAAATTCATAGGTCTATACCCCAAATTAAAAATATCTAAAATATCTATCCAAATTAAAATTTTATTTACCCCCCGAGGGTAGTGACATAAATTTTTCGATGTTAGTAATATATCGTTGTCTCCTATTACCCCCGGATTGAACCGTCTCATTGCAAGGAAACAAGCTCGGGGTTCTCGTTGATTTAACGTTCGAATAAGCTAAAATGTTAAATCACTTTATATTTATGTTTTGGTGTAACTGTATTTTATTTTGAAGGCATCTTTAAATACAATTAAATTAAAATAATAAATCAAAATAATCTAAAATCTAAACAATCAACGCCCCTCCCCCAGCGAGCCGCGGTAAAATTATCAAACGTTGACAGGTCCCCGGTGATAAAAAGGTTGGGCAAGACTGTCGTAGAGCATGGCATAAAAAACATTTATTCGGTTAAATATACTTTTAAAGATTGTATTTTTTACCAAATGTACGAAAAAAGGAACTGTAATTTTAAAAACAAGAATTTTTGGTAAGCCATTATCATGCGAACGGTAAAATTACCGAATGAATGGTTTAAATACCGTATATATTGGTTTCACTACCTGAATTATGGATTTTTTTTCTTTTTACCAGAAGGCCAATATCATGCAATACGGTTATTTTACCAGAAATTTTTTCACCGTGTATTGAAAAAAAAGAAAAGATTGCGACCTTTAAATATTATTTTATGTTTTAATTAAAGAAATTTTTTAAAAACATGGTGCTTTGCAATTCTTACTTTAATCTATCTTGAAAATTCTTCTAAAAATGAAGTAAAAAAATTATACACATTAGGGTTCTTTTATTTTTTAAGAGGCAAATACAAAAACAGTATGAAATATTGCGTGGATAACTATTGGGAAAGGTTCGATTTAAAATACAAATTTAGCTTTAGTTTTATTGTCCAAACATTGAGCCGCTTCGACTAAAACGCTATTGCTTTTTGATTGAATTTTTATTAAAATTGGCTAAAAATGTTGGCTTCATTAGTTATTTCACTTAATCATAATTGCTTATAATGGAATAACTTCTTTTGTAATTTTCTACACAATATACATTTTTTAAATAAATAAACTACTAAAGAATGGATGAATAGAAATATCAAATGCCATTTACATCTAAATTGAAGTCTTTAAATATTTTAAAAAAACATCGAAAAAATTCTGAAATTAAATATCGGTCTATAAATATACTAATTTTCATAATAACTTATTGTTTTCTTATGTTCACTTCAGGTACACGTTTTTTTTTAATGGTTCACTTCATGTTTTACTGTTCTTGAATACATCACTGCGATGTGTTGTAAAATTTTTTATTTGTGTCTTTGGCTCACTATAAGGGAAGCCCCGTCGGCTTCGGCACTATAAGGCGGGACTCTCGGAGCATTTTAATTATTTTACTGCTGTTGCCATCAGACTCTGTAATGTTTACATAATGTTACTCTGTAATGTTACTTTTTGTATTTTATGTACTTTTCTGTTTTTCTTGATTTTAATAAACATTTACCCGTATGCCCTAAATTGGGGCAGGTCGGGGTAAATATTTCATAAAAACTTATTGAATTAAAGATCGATAGTAAAATAAGAAAAAAAAACAGGCGTAGTTACTTCGTTTCTTTATTTAGTGTAATTTTTTCCCCATTTTTATAATTGAATCTGAGCTTTTTTTTTCATTTTTCCCCCCCGGTGCTCAAAAAGCTTTTCAAAAATTACAGTTAATTATTAATATAAATTATTATTTTAATTTACCGGATAAATTAAGTAAATAATAAATTAATTTATTAATTATATTATAATAATTAATTAAATTAATTAAAATAATTTATTTAAATTAAATTGTTTTAATTATTAACTCTTTTAAATTTTTTAATCCTTTATTATAAATTTTTTTTATTATTTCATTAATAGACCCTTAATTAATAAAAAAAATTAGTTTTCCGCGTCAAAGTGTATACTGTATACTTTAAACTGTTGAAAAATGAAAAGGAAGCCTAGTTTCGAATTTTATAATGAATTATAACTTCTTATATAATGAATTATAACTTCTCTAAATAGAAGCCCTAATAATTTTAAAGATAATAACTTTCATTTTTCCTTCTAAACTATATTTAATAATAATCTGTTTCCTTATTAATTGAACCAACATTTTAATTTAAGATTCAAACTATAAAAATAAATTGACTAACGTTAATTATATAAAATGGTATTTTCTTTGAGTCTCATTGTTATTACTCTCAAGTAGAAAAATTATATGTTTTTTCAGTGTTTAATTCAGTTAAAAATATATGCATATTTTTGACTGCTTCAAATGAAATAATTCTTTTTTAAAGATCATAAAAAAGAGTGCCTATTATGTACCCTTATAACCAGCATAATCTTAATTACGCACTGTTTTGAGAAAACAAATGTTAACCCTTACCTGGCCTAGATTTGAATCTCGTTTTCCTTTACATGTGAGCAAAGTCAATTGTTCAATTTTTAAAAGATATAATTTTTGCAGTAGAAATATGTAGGATTTTTTAAAAAAAAAAATATCAATATTATTTTTAGTTTCTATGTAATTTTTGTCATCCTTTATTTTTATTATTTTCATCTTCCCGTCTTTTTATTTCTATGAAGCAACAATTACAAAGATTTCTAAAGCAAATAGTAGCTTAATGGAAAAACTTAACTGTTAGTGAAATAAGTTATTCAGAATTGCTCGGATTTCTTTTTCTTGGTATTTGATTTTTCAATATTTTTTTTTAAAAATTTTTACCTCGTTAAGACTATAACTAAATTATTTTACTTTCAAGAAAGTAAACATAATTAAATGTTTTACATAAAAGGCATAAAAAAACTTTAAATGCCTAAAAAGCGGCAATGTAATTTAATTTTTTTAAAAAATTAAATATTTCTGTAATTTTAAAGCACTGATGAATCCAAACTTTAGAAAGGTTATGATTTCTGTAAATTATTTGTAATTCTTGCAATTCATCCAACATATGAAATTTATATTCTTCGCTTTTATTTAATTATTTTTTCTTACAAGTGTGATTTTCCTTTTTTTTTCTTTTTTTAAGAATAAGAATGGAATATATTTCGATCGCACTTTTTGTCAGCATTAAATTATCTTTATTATAAATACTAGCTTCGTAAGGAGAAAGAAAAAAAATTAATAAATCATCACTGATATGAAATTAATGAATCATATATAAGACTGAGAATCATATACCGAGAAAAATTTTTATTTTATTTTATAACCGTCTTTGAGCAGCTGACCCAATTTAGCGTTACCAATGTTCAACTCCGTAGCCTCCAATGTTCAACTTCGTTCCTGTAATTTTGAACCCGATCCAGAAGACAACGAAAATCTTGGATCAAATATTGCTAGAAATTTGCCTTCGTGGAGGACTTTTTGAAGGAACTAACCGGCATTTGCGTTGCATAGAGAGGAAAACCACGAAAATCTTCACGATTAGTCTGATTGCAAGGGGACTGTAAAGCATGATATTTTATGTCAGCACTGTGACCAGTGCAAGCAGGGTTCGGAATCGAATCAACCAGCCATCGCTGAGATTCAAACCCGATTCACCTCAGTGGGGGGCGAGCGCTTTTTCCCCTAAGCTACCACGGCTCATATCGAGAAATCAATAAAGATAAAATAATTGCAGCTACTTGCACCTAACTATTGAAACAACACACTGAATTGCTCAGAAAAAAGTTAAAAAACCTACCATTGAGTCAGCTGTTCAACGACGGTTATAAACTCTACTCATCCTTAAAAATTCATCCTTAAACTCTACTCATCCTAAAAATAGTTGTTCCTTAAAAATTACCATGCTGTTTGGTATTTTGGCCACACCTAACAGCATGAATTTTCGAATGGATGAAGAGTTTGTGTGCACTGCCTCTTATTCAGGTAACGGGTCATGCTCCTTCACATCCTCTGCAGTTGATTTTACTGTTATTGGTCAGCTGTCGGTAACTCTACTTTGAAGTTATACGGAATTGAACATTGGGTCAGCTGTTCAACGACGGTTGTAAACTCTACTATCAGTTGTTCCGTAGAAATTAGCAGGTAGCGCAGTAATAAATAGTTCGTACAACTGCTTATCTTTCACATGCAACTAAAGTACGGGGAGTTTTCCGACTAAAAGTTAAACATTTTTGTTTCAAAATCAGGCTATAGATATGAATATTTTATTAGTCCTCACTTCCACAGCGCAAAGTTAGCGGTCGCTGTCGGCCACAGGTTGAAATAATATAACAACTGGAAATTTAAAAAATACCTTCGAAACGCCACTTTTTTCTTGTTAGTCCAACTGTTTACCCTTCACATGCAGGTAAAAAAGGATAAATTTTGTGATTAAAAGTTGACCATTTTTATCTTCAAATCAGCCTATAAGTATGAATATTTTATTAATCTCACTTAAAAGACCCCTAATTGAATAAATTAATAAGGAAGAACTTCTCCATAACAAGACTCTATAGATAGAGCGTAATTCTGTAGACATTCGATATATGGACGCTTAATTTTATGCCCGATTAGTAAAAGCGTTATCTAGTTACGCATTTCAAAACAAATACAATTTAAGCTAATTTTAAAAAACGTACGAGTTACTAAAATTCATAAATAATGAGTTACCGAAGTTTATTTGCTGAAAGAACTATTTCTAGAAGTGAAAGTTTCTGAAAGGAATCAAAAATTGATGTTTTTGCTGTAACGTTATTTTGTTGTGAAGAAATAATATCGTAAATTATTCATATTTCTTATATATATTGTAAAGAAGGTCCAAAACTCCTTTTCTCTCTAACACTTTTTTGCTGAAAATAACAACAAATCTGGATTTTAATAACTTAAACATTTTAAATTCTGCAAAAACTAAGGGCCTGGAAATTTTTTGCTGTTTTGCCTGGTTCTATTTATGAACAATAACAATTAAAGAAGATGGCCTATTATGACGATGACTCTAATCTATAAAGGTGAGCACAAAGGCAATTGTTCATGATCATTATTCGAAAAGCAGCTACTGTCCAACGTCTGACAAAGTGCAGGAGATAAAAGATGATTTCACCTAAGGGCTTTTCCTTTGATTTTTTTTATAAATGTAAATGTTTTTCAGGGAAATTGATCCTTGAAGCAACTGGTTTACAATAAAATTCAGCAAAAGGGATTTGTTGATTTGAGTTATTATAGCTGCTATCATTTGCACTGATTGGGAAGCATTTTTCATAGTGGTAATGAGATTACACTTAACTCAGCGGCGCGACAGCCCATAGAGGGCTGAAGCCTACTGTGCCCATCTCAGTTTTCTTGACTTTGGGCTCTGGGGTGCAGAAGCAGATGTTCCGGTCAGGTGGTCAGCCGAACGCGGAACCCCCAGTGTTTAGTTCCCAAGCATGATTGGTACTCATTTATCGACCCACTGAAGGGGTGAAAGGCTGTAAAGAGATTACAATTACATTGAAAAATTAAGAGCAATTATTTTCGTAAATTTTACCAGCACTGAATAACCAGATCAAAAGATTTACAAGCCTTAAATACGTATGTTTAAATTATTTATGTTAATTTATTATAGTTTTTGGAAATTATTATAGGGTTTTTAAAAATTATTTTAAATTAAATTATTAAATCATTAACCCTTTGACGGTTATGAACGAGTTCAGCTCGCAATCGAATCGTGCCTCATAATGCGCGCAAACGAGTTCCGCTCAGGAGCAAAATTTTGACCGTAATGGTTAGTAACGAGCACTACTCGCGTAGTGAAATTTTTCCCCAATGCGCGCTGACGAGCTGAGCTCGTTCGCCATTATTATTCTGCATTGACTATGTTAAAAACGAAAAGTACGTAAAAACTGTTATTTATGTACTACGAATACTTTAAGAAATTTTTAAAACGCTTGAGGCAAGCTATCTACCGCATTCAGAGATGCCAACTTGCTCCGCTTTGTAAAATAGTATTTCCTAGTGATAGCGAAAGTCAAGTTACTTTCAGTTTAGTATTTTTCCTCTTAAGTAATTTTTTCACCACTAAATATCAAAAACTGTAAGTAACATATAAAATGCAACGTTAAAGCAACAATCTACTGGTTACTCTATTAAAAAGTAGGCGTAACTGTCCTTCTCCAGCGAAATTTATTACATAATTTGCTACCACTTTATTATAACAATTTCCAGAAGACGGAGCAGTTGGCATCGCCAGAGAAGGGTGACATTGTCGGAAGAACGGCGGTGGAAAACAGCTGCCACTTTCGACTACTGTTTGCACGTAATACTGCGCGAATTAATGAAACGAAAACTGCTCCTTTCCCTGACCGTCAAAAGGTTAATGAAATATCTAAGCATGAATTCCTTCAGCTTTAAATCTAAATATAAATCCCTCCCGAAAACTGGAAGGCAATTTAAAATTTTGCAAAAAAAAAGTAGGCGTTACTTTTCATTATGTATCCAATTTTTTTAACATAGACGTGTCGAGAAATATAAAACTGCCTCAATTTACTCCTCATGAAATGTGCATGCAATTACTGAAATTTACAAAATTTTATGTAAATTAAAGAATATAAGACTGCCTCTCCCTACTTCTCAAGAAATTTGCATGTGATCACTAAAATTTACAAAATTATACTTAAACTAAAGAACAATAAAGCTCCAAGAAAGCCTTGCTTCAACAACTAAGCAACATATACAATGCCTGTCTTAAAAAAATAAGATATTTATCTCAAGACTTAGCTATCATTTTTTCTCTCCAAAACCTGGGAAAAGTTAGCCATGCCAGAAAACTGATAAATTAGTCTGTTGCCCACCATGACCAAAGTCTTCGAAAATATTATCTTCTCTCGGATCAAAACCTATTTATCAAACCAACCAGCACAACAGTACGGATTCCGAAAGAAACTATAAATGAAAAAAAGAAAAGAAAAACACTTTGGCAAAATTTTAAACTTTAAAGGACAGGGCATCTACAATAAAAGCCACTGCATAGATCATGCTTTACGAGACAAAGGCGCTTGTCCATGTTTCGCGCCATGGTTATTCTCAAATTAAATTATTTTAATATCTTAACTGATATTACAAAACTAATAGACTAATAAATTGTTGATCGTACTTTAGAATCAAGCCGACTGGCCTGTGTAGGGGTCAGGAAACTGACCTTGCATCAGAAATTTTCTGGGTTCGAATCCCGGGCAAGGCATGGATATTCTTTCATTCTCTGTACTATCTGTCCTTATTGTGGAAACGTAGGCCCACATAACATGGTGCCCCTGAAAGAGTAGCCAACTAATCTTCAGATACCTGTATGACGAATGGTCATTCTTCAGGTAAGCATTAGAAAAGAAATCTTTAGAATCAAACTAAATAATAGTTAATCCAACAACATAAAAATAAGGGCAGTTATGTCTCAGAGCAGCATTTTAGGCCCGATACTTTACTTAATTTATATTAACGACTCCCCAACAGATAACAACGTCAATGAGAATGCAGCTTACTATGCCGACGGCACTGCATTACTATCCCAATCCTGAAAATCCAATCACGCTGTTCAAAAGCTACTAGATGGACTAACCACCATAGAGGAATGGTGTAGTAAATGGAGAATCAAGATCAATGGGGACAAATTAAATTTCTTAATTATTAGAAGAAATAAAATAGTTACCCTAATAACTATTAAACAACTTTCTAATTATGTCATACCGAAAGAGAAGCATTCCAAAGTACCATTCTTAAGCACAATTATTGCATGCCAGCCTGATCTTAGATACAATTATATCATAGCGTTATCTATACATAATAATAAACGCGGCTGTGGGTGTGTCTGTATTCACAATATATCGCCCCAGAAGCCTCGCCCAGGCACGAAACTCGGCACAAAATTGTGTTTTGACATAATGAAGAAGTATTTTTTTTCTTTTTCAAAAATTTGGATTAGTTTTTTAGTTATCAGTCATTTTGTAAGAAAATCTATGCTTTTTCGTCTTCAAAGAGCCATATTCAAAAAACTACTAAAAAATGCATATACTTTTCTCCCCTCTTTGTATGCTAATGCGAACCTTACAATTGAAATATTAATTTTCGACAACTTAAACCAATAATATACGAAGGAATTAATAATTTAATTGTAAGGTTTGCATTAGTTTACATTTATCAAAGTGGAGAGAAGTTCAACTTTTGTATTAAAAATGTGGCAACATATTCGATACGTAAATAGAACGCTTCGCTTTGATGTATTTTTCACTGTTCATAATTGTTATAATAAGTTTTTCTTCTTCTTTCCACGCTCTATTTTTTTTTCTTAAGCGAAGACGATAATTTTTGTAGCGATATAGAAATAGAAATTGATACCATAAAAAATTATATAGAAATAGAAATTGATACCATAAAAAATTAATTCGTTTTCGTGTTCTTTTCATGTATTTAGCATTTTAGTTTTTTTTTCTTAAGCGTTGTAGCTATATAATATATAAAATAGGAATTTAATTGTTTTTGAAGGAACGATCACACTTACCTTGGATCTCTTTGGTTTTTCTATTCTTTATTTTAACAGTTTTTATTAAATGTAATTAGTTATTTTCAGAAAGTTTCAGTTTGCAGGTAAGCACTTAGATTTTAATATTGAAGTTTCATGATTTGCTTTCGTAGAAATTGTTGTTCTAAAGTATTAGTTGACTTCTTAAAAACCCGATTACTGACATGGCAGAACCGCCTTCCAAAAAACTTTGTATTTTGTCAAAGAAAAATATTTTAAGTGATTCTCAAAGAAGAAGAAGGCCCCACGAAACGTCTGTGGAACGTCAAAGAAGGATGGAACATGACCGAATTTCGACAAGCAATTCTAGAGCCCAAGAAGTATCAGAGAAACGTCAAAGAAGATTAGAAGAGGTTTTCAGCTATTGGCCAATGATGGTTTCGAAAGCAACTTTTGTATGCTTTTACAATTTCTGAGGCCCCCTTTTTAAAAAAAAAAAAAAAAAAAAAAAAGTCTCCAACTGATAGTTATATTATAGGTTAGGTTACCATAGGCCTTAGGTTACCATAGCACAGTTACATTTTCAAACATCCTCAAGAGCTATAACACATCTGCAGCAGAACTGGATATGAAGACAAAATTGCAGGACAGGAACACTTTAATTGTCCACAAATCTTCAGATTTCCCGCTATGTTTTAAAAAACTTTATTTGTAAAAACCTTTAGCGTGGCGGGCAGCTGGCCGCCTTTGGCGGCTAGTAATTAATAAAAGAATAACGAACATGTTAAAGAGACTGCTCGTAAAGCTAAAGTTGCATAAATGAATCTCTACCCACTCATAAATAGAAAATTCAGTCTCAATCTATCGAACAAAATACTTATCTATCTACTGTATATGAGGAAAATTATGAAATGTCCATATCCGGCATGAGCAATTGCAAGAAAAATTCTAATCACCACAATCGATACTACTTAAAATAAAATACTCAGAAAAATTGTCCATGTACCTATTTATATGGTTAATGCTCAAACGAATTTATATAGGACCTGAATTCAAATTTTATAAAGAAATCCCTAATTGTGAGGCAGCAAATTTTGACCAGATTCAGTAGGTGTAGGATAAAATAGGATGTGAAAGCATATTAGCTAACCTAACAAAGATAAGTAGAAAGAAATTCTCAGGAGGTTGAAAAATGCCACTTTTCAACTTCATTTGCATTCCAAATACCACCAATGTCTACCACTACAACGACAGAAAAACATGATAAATCGAAAAAGCGTTGCAAACTGTCCTATGAAATCAGTTTTAGGATCAGGGGGTTGAAATCTTAATCCCTTCAATCATTTACCACATCATTCTAAGCAAGATAAGGAGCGTTTGTAGAAAGTAGGCGTTACTTCACATTGCTCAGCATTTTAACACTTTCCAAATACATTTAATTTTATGACATATCTTTTCCAACATGACTTTTATTTTTTAAGGCATGTTACATAAAATAAAATTATACAGAATAATCGTTGCTATATAAAAATCATAATTACGACTAGAGAGTAGGCGTTACTTATCATAGTCTCCATCATTACATGCAACGCTATTAGGGGAAAGTCGGGTAGCCCCTGCCCACTTAAGGAGTATTGCTTATATTTCTGTATAATATTGAGTAATAATCAATATTTTTGTATGTTTCTATTGTTTTATCATCTAATTAAATATTTCAAAAAGAATAAAAAGAATAGTTTAACTTAAAAAAAATAGAAATTTAAAAAACATGTTTTTTAGCTCTTTTCAAAATGTGTCGGTTAGCCCCGCCATTTACAAAAATTATGTTTTTTGACTGTTTTTTCAGGTGTAAATGAAAATAACCAATGTATTGACAATAGATAAACCTCATTTATCATTTTTATCACAAAATTCAACCGATTTTTCTTAATTTCATGACTACTGCATTCAACATATTTTCAAAACTATTGTTTACCATGTTACCAGCTGCATAAATACTTGAAACTTTGAAAATAATATTTTTTTAATATAACAATTAATGTCCGATGGTCCATTGACTTGAAAAAATATTCTATACATCTGAAATTGGCAATGGGCGGGGGTACCCGACACTCCCTTACATATTAACATTTTCAAATGAATCATATACAATTAAGTTTATAAAATTTCTTTTACAACTTGATTATTACTTTTTAGAGCATTTTTCATAAAATAAAACTCTTCTGGAAAATCATTGATGATGATCTCAATTATGAAAGAATCGTTGAGGAGAAGCAAACTACTCATCACAGAAACTTGAAATTAACCTAATTTCGTACCCACTAAACTTTAGATATATAGATACATATGCAGAAACTAGGTAATTCAACATGTAATTCCTCCGTACTTAAACTTTATTTGCTACCTCACAGAATTAATTATTATGGCGTTAGTGAGTATTATGTAATAAGTTTCGAAATCATTTTGGCGATCAAGAAATTCAAGATTATTTTTATAAGAGTCTTTCTATACTAACTGATAAGCTTAAAACAGATGTTTCTTATCAAGCTTAAGATATAGACGTCGGTCTCTCACATAAAGCCATAAAAAGTCAAGATAAACCAAATAAGGTCAGATAAAAGATTATTTTCTGAAATTAATGGGCAATAATTCGTAGATGAAGTACGCATTAAGAGTCCCAAAAATTCCCTGCCTCAGAGTGGCGCCATCCTTTCAGTGAATCAATATCTCTAAATTTTATCAATTGAATGACGTTTCATTAAGATAAGAATATCCTTGCAACCAACTCCCTTTCAAAACCCCTCTTTAAATATCAACAGCACCGAAAATTCATGGCTTTTTCTTATATTTTCATGGCTAGAAAAATCTGGGCCAAATCCCAACATTCCTGCTAGGGAAATCACCAATGTAATAGATACAACTTCAGCGAACAATGTTTCCATGCATTGTGTGATACAGATGCCGTATGTCATTTTGTGGGATGGACTTCTACAGTTATTTAAATTGTAAATATGAAAGAAAATATAACACGAAATCACTATTTTCAAATTTTTTTATATGTGAATAATGCTTCTTATTTTTTTAATGTGTTAATATACAAATGTAATTTTTGTTACCAGTATGAAATTTCTTTTACGTAGTTAATTTTGTGGAGTGTCATAATATAATTTTTTTTAAACCTTTTTCTCATAATCCCAACATCAACGGCGAATCACTATAGAGTATTCGAAGTTAACAACATACAGCAGATCCCAATCAAAGTCGAACGATATCGAGGAGATCGAGGACCCATACAATGTTACAACTGCCAAAATTATGGACATACGCAAAGCCACTGCAATGCACCTGCAAGTTGTGTAAAATGCGCTTAAAACCACAGGTCTCATGAATGCAACAAGACGGAACAACTCCTCCAAAATGCTGTAATTGTTACAAAAACCACACAGCCAACTTTACTGGGTGCGAAACCCGCCCCAGCAGAAGGAGCCATCGAGCAACATCAAATTCGACGCCTAAACTTGCTCACCGTTTAGTGTCATTAATCAAAGAATTACAGGAATTACTGACAAATGAAGTAGTGCTCCGCCTTCTGCGGGGGATCATCGGGGAAACATCTCAATCCCAGTAAGTTCTATTTTTGTTTTCAAGATTCTTAAGTTAAATTCACTGAACTTTTCACGGCAGACTTTTACTTAAGTTAAATTAATTTACATTCCAATTTATTTTCTGATAATATAGCCAATTTATGCATATATATTTATCAACCTATGCACGTTTAATTCTTTTGCAAATTCTATTGCATTTAATGAGCAATATTTCTCTGATAAAATATATTTACTGCATTTTCTCCAAATATGTTATTTTATCATGAATCAAGGTATAATTTATCTATATTCATCAATTATGTTCTTCATTTTTCAAAAATCAATTATTGTACATATCAAATCATGTTATATCTTTATTTTAAATTAAAGTCTACAATCAATATTTCTAATGTTATGTAAAAACGTCAATTTGTCATATTGAATTTTTCATTGTTTTATTATTTCACAAGCGAACGGCTTGATTTTTTTTTATGGCTACCACAATGTATTCGAATGAACTTCAATGTATGTCATAATTAAATATGTGCTAGTTAAAATATAGAAATTTAATTAGTGAAATATGTATCAATTTATGTTATTATTTATTTATGTCAACTTATGTATATATATGTCAAATTATGTTTATATTTATATATATCAACTTAGATTCGATGAATCAGATATTCAAATGTTATATTTACTCAAGCAAAGTGCTTGTTTTTCTATGAGCTACCAC